>NC_064232.1:1288623-1593903 GCF_023101765.2 Spodoptera frugiperda | reverse complement strand
TATTCTCTTTGTGATAACCTGAACACTGTTTACAAATGGTCGCTCGGTCAACTGTTTATAACAGCCGCGTCGCATGTCCGTAACATTCCTAGACAACCTACAACATTACAGCTCTTCTGTGGTTAACAAACTTGAAGCTGATCCCACAGAATTTAATACTTGATTTATTTTGTTTGAAAAATTCATTTTACAACTTTCGGATTTCGTTGAAATATGTATTTAGTTGTTTTATGCTTCTGTGGACGAGTACTACTTGTAGTTTCATTTGAATCATATGAGTGATCTCCATAGTGTATAAGAGTACAATGAATATATATTGTTATGATTTTATTATAACTTTCGTGAGACATACTAGATTAATTATTATGTCATCGGTTACGTAAGTAGATAACTGATTCGCGGAATGCAACTCATGAATGAGCTTCTAGCATGGCTTGAAACTAGTCGAGTTCCTCATCAAACAGTTACGTGAGTAAGCCGATAGTATAATTATAAATATTTGGTTTTTTTTTCAGATATATCAAGTAACCTCATCATAATAATTGGATGTATATCTGTTCTTCTATTAATAATCACTGTTGTGGGCATAGTCTACAGTCGGAAAATACTGCGAAGATCAAATAATGCTGAGGTATCTATGGGATTTTTAATAACAGTAGTTACCCATTATTTATTTATTTATTTACTAGCGGACCCGACAGACGTCGTCCTGTCTACACGTCTTTAATTTGAAAATTTGTCGGATCCAATGTAAAACATTCCAAAATCAACAACTACTAATAAATTAAAAATTAATTAAAAAAACATTGTCTAGCGGACAAAATTGTGAATCTAAACCATTCTCAGATCCCCTTGAACACACACAAATATATATAAAGATAATCATCCATTGACTTCTCTCACCTGGGCGAGGCGAGAGTGAGTGTCAGACTCTTACTGACTAAAACTGAGTAAAATCCACCCCGTTCCTATTCTTGCTTTTCGAACCGGTGCCCTGGTATAAGCGTTAGGCAGTCCGCAGCTCCGGATTAGGCATCAGCCCTACTGGGCCCCATCTGTGGTGGTCTGATGGCTCTTTGAAGCGCGCCCCATTGTAGGATTGTACCGAGGGTGCATTTACAAATACTGGCATCGAACCTAGACCCAACACAATAACTTGTTGAAGACGTAAAAAAACCGCTGTGGCAGAGTATTGCATTATATTGACTGCACGGTTGGTGCGATGGCTGGGCAACCAGCTGCCGTGCAACGGGTATCGGGTTCGACTCCCACTCTGAAGCAACTCTGTGTCATCATCATCATCATCAGCCTATTCTCGTCCACTGCTGGACATAGGCCTCCTCAATGGCACGCCACTGAGCTCGATCTTCAGGTCTACGCATCCAACCACTACACAGTGGAAATAGTTGAATTGATGGAGAGTGACAAAGACTACCTTTTATCTCTTTCCAACTTTCCTAAAATATGGGGGAGAGAGTTTGTATGGAGTTATTCCTTAATTTATAGAGTAGACAGCGACTAATCAATAAAAGTGTGTATCATATTTTTTTGTAAATCTGCTAATCTAACCTAACCCCGTAAAGGTAAGCGTCTATAGACCCGCATCGTACGCATTGTTCGCATTCCGTATGACGTCATCAGTACGCATCGCATGTCATTACTGATGATGCGGTCCGTACGATGCGGATCAGTGGACGCAGTTGTATGAGTTTCTATACAAGACAAAGTAAAATCCGTTGCGTGCGGCGCGTGCGATGCGTACCTTAAAAGAGCGCGAGCAATCGTGGGAGAAGCTAGTATTATTAATAAACATAATATTTTCATTACAGACGCCTTACAATGGTCTTAAAGAAGAAAATGAAATGACTCCAATACCTGAATCGATGAACGACTCATGTTACAGTGAAAATTCCACTATACAACCAAATTATGACGTTCCGAAAACTTCAGACTATTCTATACCTTATTACCATCGCTACGAGGAAGTAAATTATTTGCAATGCAAACCAAAACCGAGTGAACCTCAACAGCGATCGAGCAATATTTATAATGTAGCTTATGATCATGTTAGAAGATGTCGCAGTGGGAAATAGTTCCGTCATTAATAAACTACGTTTATTTATTATAATATTGATAATTATTATATAAGCTTAGTTTTAAGACCAATGTCTGTATTAATGGTGGAAAATAAATAAATTTTAATAAAAAAAAAAAAAAATGTTTTTTATTTTTTTTAAGGGGGGATAATCATCCTACGGCTTCTCTCGCCAGGGCAAGGCGAGTGTCAGACTCTTACTGACTAAAAACCACCCCGTTCCTACTCCTGCTTGTCGATCCGGAGCCACAGTAAGCCCGCTAGGTACTCCGCAGCACCGGATCAGGCATCAGCCCTACTGGGCCCCATCTGTGTTGGTCTGAGGCGCGCACAGAACGCAACGCGCCGCACGCACGGGTCTGGTTCTGGTCGGGCGGTGAGCTACCCTTGCTCGCCGTCCGCAGGCCCGCACTTACGGTGGCCGGAGATCGTCACGCGATCCCTGACGCCCGGAGTGTCTCTCGCGACGGCTGGGGCGTGAGGAGGTTTGTTCTCTCACGCGCCCTGTCTCCTCCTTAGCTAGCATAACTGCTTCGCAGAAGGAGGATACGGATTTCTGTACCTTGGACAGTCGACATTGCGGTATAGCTATCTTGTTTTTACTTCGAGTATTAAAATTATGTCTATCGCTTTTTGACGACACTTGACAAGTGACAGATGACAGAAGTCGCACATAGACTATCGGGGAGCAAATCAACGGATGACGTCATAAATATCCTGCATCGCACATGTGAAGTTTACATGCGAATAAACATGGATAGACAATCGCAACGATCAACAGTCGGGCAGAAAGCCCGCCAGGCACGATCACCTCGCCTGGTCGGAGGATTCTCCTTTTCTTAGGGAACTTTCTTCACTCTCTGTTCCCTAACGCTTCTTTGTTCAAATAACTGTAATTTTTTTCTCACATACATAATATTTTAATAAGTATATAAATTGACAAGGCACCATTAGGATATTCTATAATATAAAAATAAGTCGGGTTTTCCTTCCTGACGCTATAACTCCAGAACGCACGAACCGATTTCCACGGTTTTGCATTCGTTGGAAAGGTCTCGGGCTCCGTGAGGTTTATAGCAAAGAAAATTCAGGAAAAAATCAAGAGAAAAGTAGAAAAACAGGGAAAATCATTAGTGGCGAAACGAAGTTCGCCGGGTTTGCTAGTAATTATACAGGGTGTATTTTTAAAAACGAGACGCATTCAAGGAGGTGACTCGGCTATCGATTCTGAGTCCAAATCAATAAAAAAAATGGGAATTTTTTTTTTTTTTTGTAAAATTCGCAAATCCGTAAGTGAGAACTACGCCTATCACATTTCGAACGTTATGTAACTAGCTTAAAACGCGGCATTACACGCACACAAACTCAAACACGTATTTGACATTATTACCAATTCCCTAAAATTCCAATAAGAAACGCGAACGCACCACAAGCTCCGCCCCCTAGCACCCTCACCCTGTGGCGCGCACGCACACGCATTCAGTTTATGTTTTGGCACTGCCGGTGGCAGTCGCTTGCGAAATTTCTTATGCATGACCTTGAACTCCCGTCTTATTAATTATCAAAGTTTAGTGTTTATGATGATAACAGACACTTAGTCTAGGTAGTTTACTTTCCCGCCACCGGTAGAAAAATTCTCCGTCGAGTTATTCAAATGTTCGTCTTAACCAGAAAATACCTACACAGGCATGACAATTACGTATGCTGACTATTACCCAGTGACTGTAAGAAGTTTAGTGCTTGAAACACATTCAAAATAAGTGTCTTAGTGTTACAATAGTCAATCAGTGACGTAGTGCATACCTATGTTACTGTGCATAGGTAGATTACGAAGACGAACAAAATCTCCGGACTCCGAGTGACACAGGTAGATATTTATGTAATTTATTTACTTGTACATTCCGTCCCTAAGGATACCCACTGGCCCATTACTAAGTTTGAAATTGTTTATTAGTTACACCAATAGGAAACGCATTTAGTATGTACTTATTACGAATCAGCTGATCAGCTGGTAACTATCGTAGGTATGTATGCGGAATATCAATGCATAAATAGGAAAGACAAATCCGCCCCTAAGGCTACCCACTGACCGACAATTTTATAATCCACCGATTTAAAACACGAATAAACATTTGGACACTTACCTACTCGTACAATGCGTATTTTGATATTAACTTTCAAATTACATTAGTAGTTTTGGCTCTCTAAATATCAATTTTTACATAACTACTGAATTCACATAACTACGTCTCACCCAGACCCGATACAACAAATTGTGGATTAGGTACTTATACAGAGTTGTTCCATGCTGGAATCGAACCCGCGACTCGTTATGGTATCGGTTGTTGCCCGCCACTGCGATATTCTGATTAAATAGCTAGACCGCTAGCAGAAACTAGTTTATTTTAGATCGGATTAAGAACGCATCAATAGGATCGATGAATTTAAAGAAATTGTTCCAACACACAAAAATGAAACAAACAGCTGAGCGATATTCAGCAGGATTGCAATAAGACGTAATAAGTAAATCATTACTTAACTAGTACCTACGATGAATCAGCTGATAACTACCGCAGGAACATACATGAAATGATAATAAGTAGGTAAGTAGTATACTAATTGTTAGAAATTAGTTAGGCAATAACAAACTAACAATAAAGTAGGTGATAGGTACGTAGTACGTACGTAGGTTATGCGGATGAAACCATTTTTAGATTTAAAACTTTGAACTGAATGTATCTAGGTAGACAGAATACGTTAGTAAACTACTTATCTAACATCACGCCCGCAAACAGCTGAGCGCTTGGACTACCTACTTACCTATGTGTGTTTATTATCCCGATCTTACGATTCTAAGTTTGAAATTGGTTGTTTTACGTATTCAGCAGGATGCCAATAAAATTTAATTAATACATCATAATTCATTAGCTATTATGAATCAACTGATAAATACTGTACCTATGGCGCAGAATAATAAGTAAACTTATAGTCAGTTACTAATTAATGGTTAATAGTAACGACTTAATTCAAATAGGAAACAAAATTTTACATCATTCGATTTAAAACACGAATAAAACTTTGGGTTGAACTTACCTACGTACAATGTGTTTGTTGATATTAGTTAGTAGGTAGTGGTACCTAAGATTATGCTCGCAAACAGCTGAGCGTTTGGATTAGATCCCTACCTACCTTTTCGTAGCGATGTGTTTTCATAATTCAGACCTTAAATAACTAAGTTTTAAATTATTAGTATCCAACAGGATTGCAATAAAACGTAATAAGTAAATCATTAGGTACGTAGTGTTATGAATCAGCTGATACCTACGTTTTCTTTGAAGATACGAGTACTACTTTTTTATTGATTGTTTCTGCACTCTAAGATTATTGAAAATGTGTTAACAATCAAATCATTAATAAATGTTGGTGATTATTTTTCTTTTCGCTTTCTAACTGCCTACTCGCGCGGCGTCTCGCGTAGCCCCGCCCACTGACCTTCGACGCTGTCTTGTTACGCTGTGTGCGTGACATGTTGGCCGATTCTGAAATATTCAGAATCGCCGGTGACGAATTATTCTGAAAGACGGCCAATCTTAAATAATTTATTATAGCTGTGTTTTTAACTATTGGCCAGAAACCTTATTTTAAATTGAACATTTTTTACTTCCGTAACATGCTCCCGAGTTCTGTCATGGTTTCAAATCTGCACCCTGTATATAATTTTAATGCGTTGCAAATTATTAATAATTACAAAATTTATCCTGTTTCGAAAATGGCTATCAGAAATGGCGTCGTCTCTGAAACCGTGTCATAATAAGGCAAATTGTTATATTAAAATATTTTCTGTACCTATTTATAGGTATATTATTAGTACTGGTGACGGGATATTTACCATGTTTATTAATTTCTATGAGTTTCCAATATTTCGACTCAATTCATCACGAATAAATTCCTATTATGTACCTAACTATTGATACTCAATATCTTTTGCGTATATATGTATAACATTCCACTTTATTCTATTTTCAATTCTATTCTGAATAGAAAAACATTACAAAAAATAAAATAACCTACTTCACTGAAGAAAGACTGCCTCGTTGGTCGAGTGGTCGCAAGTGCGACTGCCGAACAAGGGGTCTCGGGTTCGATTCCCGGGTCGGGCAAAGTATTACAGGGCTTTTTTCGGATTTTCGAAAAAATTCTCGGTAGTAGCACGGAGTCTGGAATTGTGTCCAGGATATGGCAATAGGCTCACCACCTATTACATGGGACTTATAACACAAATGGTGAAAAGTGGGTGTACATTGTATAGCGGCATTACGTGCCGTAATGTGCACTTCTGCCTACCCCTTCGGGGATAAAAGGCGTGAAGTTGTGTGTGTGTGTGTGTGTTCACTGAAGAAAGACATTGAAAGGATCAAATTGACTTTGATTTCGAAAGTTGAGGTTTCTCATTATTGTTTGTTTCTTATTTAACACTGACCTCCGAAATAAAAGTTATTTTGACCATTTTAGTGTTCTTTTTAACCGATTTTCTTCAGTGGAGTTAGTTATTTTTTTTTTTTTTGTAAAATATTTTTTTTACTTTTTGAATGATACCTAATACGCAGAAAAAAAATTACTGGTGATTAAAAAATCAGGCTGTATACAGGGAGTTTGGCGCATGGACTGAGACTTTTTTCAGTGATTTGGTAGATCTTTAGCTACCTTGGTTGTTGGTGTACTAAGGAGTCAAAGTCAAAGTCAAAATTATTTATTTCAATTAGACCAGGAAGGCACTTTTGAACGTCAAAGCAATTATAATAATATTAATAACATCTGTCTGTCAGTCAGTCCTCTAGTGAAGCTATTTGCTCGTTCCAAAGTGTAGATTCCTATAGGGATGATGTCGGGGTTGGTTTTTAGTATTTAAAAGTTTGACACTCCCTCTTACTTCGCCTAAGGCGAGAGAAGTAATTGGATGACTTTCCCCCCTTAAAATATATTTTATTTTATAAAAAATCTAAATCCAGGATTTTGGTTTTTGATGTTAGAAATCGTTATTCTACGCGGACGAAGTCGCAGGCAACAGCTAGTCAAACATATAATTAACTTCTTATAGAGATGATGTCGGGGTATGAAAATTAAAAATCTAATTAGTCCGTCAGTTCGGTAATGAAAAAACTTAATCAAAATTCCAAAATTTAATAATTTCTACGATAGCATTGATTTGAAACATTGTGTTTTTTATGGAATAGGGGGCAAACGAGCAGACGTGTCACCAGATGGTAAGCGATACGCACCACCTATGGACACCCGCAACACCAGAGGAGTCACAGGTGCGTAGCCGGCCTTTTAAAAAGGAGTACGCTCTTTCCTTGAAGGCGTAATGATACGATTTACATTTACAAAGTAATCTACAAGACGGACATTAAAAAAAATATATTCTACCATATTCCGGCTTATGTGACCACTGAAAACAGTCATAAAAATAATTTCCCTTTAAAAAGTAAAAAATAATAAAAGAAACCTAATCTTAAGGTACCTAAGAATGTACTAATAATTCTAAGAAAAAAATACGTCGCGTTAGGGGACCGCTCCTAATTATTTCTTACCTACTTCTCTAAGATTTTTTCATAAGTATCACATGCTTGGTGTTAACATTAAAGTAAATTGATGTTTAAGTACTTAATTATAACGCAGAAAATAGAAATACAGCGGCGCGGGCGGCGGTGTGCAGTCCGTATTCTTGTGGTCCCCCAACGCGACGTATTTTTTTCTTAG
Source organism: Spodoptera frugiperda (assembly GCF_023101765.2). Taxonomy (NCBI): domain Eukaryota; kingdom Metazoa; phylum Arthropoda; class Insecta; order Lepidoptera; family Noctuidae; genus Spodoptera; species Spodoptera frugiperda. The sequence continues at coordinate 1,586,048 of NC_064232.1, read as the reverse complement.
AATTAAGTACATTCTTAGGTACCTTAAGATTAGGTTTCTTTTATTATTTTTTACTTTTTAAGGGAAATTAAGTTTTTGTGTCGGGGGTTTTTTAAATTTTTAATTTAATTTTTTATTTCATACTTTTTATAGGTATTACATATACTTACTATAATTTCAATCCTGGTTAAGGTAAAGATTACATTCAAGGTCAAGCTCGTTTGCTTTGATTTTTTTTCCCTTATTAATTACTAGTTTTTGTTTTTATAAGTAGGCTAAAGATTACATTGGTGCAGGTTTTATATTTATGTATTTTATAAAATTTCTGATTTTATTTTTAATTTTTTAAATATTTTTATAGTTTTTTTATTTTTTTTATTTTTTTTTATTTTTGTTAATACGAAAAAAATATATCTTTCAATATTTTCTTTCAGTGCGGTTTCATTTGAGACCCCATCCCAGTATATTTGCAGACCTTCGGTTAATCTCCCGCTTACGTTACTTTCACCGCCCATAACTTTAAAACGGCTCAACCGATTTTCATCAAACATGTCTAAAAACACTCGCACATAAGTCCCCTTTAATACGAAAAAAACTAAATTGAAATCACTGCATCCGTTCGGGAGTTATGATGCCACAGACAGACAGACAGACAGACAGACAGACAGACAGACAGACAGACACGTCAAACTTATAACACCCCTCTTTTTGCGTCGGGGGTTAAAAAAATTCGTCTTGTCATATTTTACTGTCTCATTGGTCGAGTGGTTGCAAGTGCGACTGTCGGGAAATTATCACAGAGAAAGGAGGATGCAAATCCTGGTCCCACCTTCCAATAGTGGATTGGAAATTTATGTTCGGGAATAGGGGATTGGGAAGATTGGGAAGGGGGGTAATTGGGCCTCTGGTAACCTCACTCACACAACGAAACACAACGCCAGCTTTGTTTTACGTCAGTTTTCTGTGAAGCCTCACTCAGGCCCATTCGTGCCGAAGCATGACTCTCCCACACTTATATGTTTGTTATCATTTGTACTATCTCGTGATTAACTATTTTAGTAGTTAAATTACATAGTGAGACAGCGGAAAGGATTGGGCTTTTTCTAACATCATTAACAATATAAAACACAACGCAAGTGTTATTTCACGCCAGTTTTCTGTAAGACCGTTGTATCACTCCGGTCGAAATGATGCATACGTGTCAAGCATGCCTAATTGCCTATCCCTACGAGAAAAGAGTTTTCGATCACCCAATGTTTTTGGGAAATATATTGTAATATAGCTACATTAAATGAGTATTGAGCATAAGGATAAATCAAATTATTCCTAGTATATGAATAATGCTTTGATATCAATATTGGAACCATGAGAATTGGTAGAATCAGGACAGTCTCCACTACATAGTATAAAACAAAGTCGTTTTCTCTGTCCCTATTTTCCTTTGTATGCTTAAATCTTTAAAACTATGCAACGGATTTTGATGCGGTTATTTTAGTAGATACAGTGATTCAAGAGGAAGGTTTATATGTATAATGCATGCGTAATGTATCACCATTGCACCAATGCGAAACTGGGGCAGGTCGCTAGTTTCTAAATAAATCACTGAGCCACACTTGAAAATGATAATGATAATTAGAAATTAATTAATTCTGCCAATGGCTTCATAGCCAAAAGCCTCGACCAACACCTGAGTAGGCTAACGTTAGACGGTTGGATCAAGAGCCTGATGCAGTGATGCAGAAGGCAGTACTTCTGGACACGGCGCGTATTGTCCAGAAATTCCTCTCTCTTGAGCCCTGACCGCCGGTAGCTTGGATTTCTCCCGTTATTGGTGGGCTACTGCTTTTACGAAAAAATAAAATATCTTGACTTGGCTCTTGTGGTTGTCGACATGTGGAATGTGGATTCGGCTATCATTGTGCCGATAGCCGTGTCGGCCAATGGGTTAATACCCAACAGCCTCGACCACCACCTTAGGAAGCTGGCTTTGGGCAGATGGATCAAGGGCCTGATGCAGAAGGCAGTACTCCTCGAAACGGCACGTATTGTGAGGAGGTTTCTGTCTCTGGAGCCCTAACCACCGGTAGCTTGGACCATACTCCCGCTACCGGTCGGCTCCTACTTTCATATATTTTATACAGTAGTATTTAAAAAATGAAATTTTAGAGAATTTTAAATAAATATAATATGTTAATTAGACAGAGCGTGTGTCGCGGAATGCTGCTCATGAATATTAGCCTCTAACATGGCTTGAAACTAGTCGAGTTCCTCGTCAAACAGTTACGTGAGTAAGCCGGTAACATAAAAAAAGGTAATTTAAAAAACTAAAAAACCCGACTGCGTTTCTTTATAATATGAAAATGAAAAAACCCTAAAACAAGAAAATCATCGTAAAATTGAAGCAGTCGGGACCCATTCTAAATATGAAGACTTAGTGAGGGCACATATGGCTGGCTTTCTAGAATGGGTCCCGACTGCTTCAATTTTACGATGATTTTCTTGTTTTAGGGTTTTTTCATTTTCATATTATAAAGAAACGCAGTCGGGTTTTTTAGTTTTTTAAATTACCTTTTTTATTTTATTTTCTTTTAGTTTTATTATTTTTATATTTTAATATATCTAGTGTCACTCTCACAGTAAATACGAATCAAACGACCCCTATCAAGCTGAAATCCATCGAGCCGTTCAGGCTAGAGAGTGAGCAATATTCGAATTTGGCGCCAAAAATCCGCCATTTTGTTTTTTTATTATTTTGATATATCTAGTGTTACTCTCACAGTAAATACCAATCTAATGACACCTCTCAAGCCAAAATCCATCAAGCCGTTCAGGCTAGAGAGTGAGCAATATTCGAATTTGGCGCCAAAAATCCGCCATTTTGTTTTTTTTATTATTTTGATATATCCAGTGTCACTCTCACAGTAAATACGAATCCAACGACACCTCTCAAGCCAAAATCCATCAAGCCGTTTAGGCTGCAGAGCGTGCCAAACAATTATACATACATACATACATACATACATACATACATACATACATACATACATACATACCTACATACATACATACATACACTCGAAAAACATAACCCTCCTTCTGGCGCAGTCGGGTAAAAATTAACTTGTGGTATGTCTCACGAAAGTTATAATAAATATAATATACAACGTGTAACAAAATACCCATATACATCAAGAAGGGCTGATGAATACAGGTTGAATAGAATCTCTACACGAAGTTTCAGCTTAAAATACGTTTAAAAAAAATAGTACCAAATACTTGGTATCGCATGGTTCTTGATTTTAAATCATACAAACGTGTCACAACACTACAGAGGTCACTCGCTAATATTACGAAACATTTCTTCTATAAATCTGGTCGCCTAGTACCTGTCTACCTAATTTTGAATCACGCGGCGGCGCGATTTGAAAAAATCATAACTTGGTACCATCAAAACATGAGCTTAAATAAAAAAAGTAATTTAAAAAACTAAAAAACCCGACTGCGTTTCTTTATAACATGAAAATGAAAAAACCCTAAAACAAGAATACAAGAAAAATTTAAGCAGTCGGGACCCATTCTAAATATTATGAAGACTTAGTGAGGGCACACACGGCTGGCTTTCTAGAATGGGTCCCGACTGCTTAAATTTTTCTTGTATTCTTGTTTTAGGGTTTTTTCATTTTCATGTTATAAAGAAACGCAGTCGGGTTTTTTAGTTTTTAAATTACTTTTTTTATTTTATTTTCTTTTAGTTTTATTATTTATTATATTTTGATATATCTAGTGTCACTCTCACAGTAAATACGAATTAAACGAACCCCTATCAAGCGGAAATCCATCGAGTCGTTCAGGCTAGAGAGTGAGCAATACTCGAATTTGGCGCCAAAAATCCGCCATTTTATATTTTTATCATTTTGATATATCCAGTGTCACTCTCACAGTAAATACGAATCAAACGACACCTCTCAAGCCAAAATCCATCGAGTCGTTTAGGCTGCAGGGCGTGCCAAACAATTATACATACATACATACATACTTACATACATACAAACATACATACATACTTACATACATACATACTCTCGAAAAACATAACCCTCCTTCTGGCGCAGTCGGGTAAAAACCCTTCCCGTATCGTTTGTTATGTTATCTAGAAGTCGTGCACTTGATATGTATACCCCCTTTTTGTTACACGTTGTATAATAAGAAATTGTAAACTCATGTTGTTTTCTTACACCGTATGTAATTGGTGCATTTTAATAATCTATATATTAATACGTGATGCAAAAACTTTATATTCCTTTTTACGAAAATTGCGCGGACGTAGGAGCATAAAATTTGGTACACTTATAGTTTATGTGTAGGAGAAGTACAGAACGCTAATATTTTTCAATAATAATGCTTATAAAGTACATTAAATCAATAAATAAAACATTACACACACATGCATAGTATCTGATCGTATCTGACAAAACGTCAAAATTGACAGACATTGCGATGATATTCTCACGTCTCATATGAAAAGAGGTTTTTCATTGAAGGAGGTTTGGTTATTCATGATGCGTTATAAAAGAGTTTGTTTGAGTTTGAGTTAAATAAAAATTATCCTTGAACGTATGTTAAGTGGTATTGTAAATTAAATCGTATATGGTCGAATTTCGACCACTAGGCGACCACTAGTCTTAATAAGTAAGTAAAACTATTGTTAATATATCAATATTACCAGGAAAGACCGATGTAAATGTTTTAACATTTTGTCCTGTTTACATATTTGTTAATTATGGTGTCTGTATTTCAGTAATTTATATCATTCCGCCATTAATCGTTGACGCGTAATGCCAGTATGAGGTGTAAAATTAATAATTGTGTGAAAGTATTGATTTATTTCGTAATATCAATATTACAATGTGAAGCTTTTGATACTACAGGTATGTTAATCTTTTTAATTAATTTAAAATAAATAAATAATAGTTTAAAAAAACTAAACAACACGCTTTTATATGCAACCGAACTAAAAATTAGAAAATAATTTTTCATTACAAAGAGTTTGTCACTTCAGAGTAAAAAGCGTGGGGTGCATTTTACTATTTTTTCATAACTTTTCCCTCATAGATAGCAAATAGAATAATTATAACATTTAATATATTAAGCACCCCACAGTGACAAACTCTTTCTAATGAAAAATTATTTTCTAATTTTTAGTTCGGTTGCATATAAAAGCGTGTTTTTTTTAGTTTTTTTAAACTATTATTTATTTTTAATTTTTTAGTTCGATATACCAATTAGTTTTCTGCGGACATGTGATATTGAAATGTTTTACGAACTATTTCGTAATCTCATCATTTCATTTAAAGCTTCACTGTTGCATGGAAATATGTATGTATGTATATTTATATGTATGTATGTATGTGTGTATGTATGCATGCATGTATGTATGTAAGTATGCATCTATCCATCTATGTATGTATGTAGTCGCTATAAAAGTTTCACCCTCACGCATATATCCAACCAACGCGAAAAGTCAGTGTCAAACTTGCGCTATATTACATTCGCTTAGGCGGCGGCGGATAGTTCGCAACCGCATCCTGGCGGTCCTAATCAGGATAACGGGATACCGTTTTCAAATTATAGCATTGTCATCGGTCCTTGATACGTGTGCAAAGTTTCAAAGAAATCGAATCGCTGGAAGTTGGTGAAAATTAAGCTTAAAGATTCCGTTACATAGATACATACATAAATACATAGTTACAACCCAAGCTAATAAAAGCGTGTTAAAAAAGCCACGGTTGCGTTGTGTTTCGTTGTGTAAGTGAGGTTATCGGAGGCTCAATTACCACCTTCCCAATCTTCCAAATTCCCATTCCCAAACAACCCTTAAATTACTAACCATCAAAATGCCGTCAACGCACTTGTAACGCCTCTGACGTTTCGGGTGTCAATGGGCGGCGGCCCTCGGCTCAACCGAATTTGATACGATTTTCAGGGAAAGTATTTGTTACGCTTAAAGTTTTAATAAGTACTAGCAAACCCAGCGAACTCCGTTTCGCCACCAATGATGTACCCTGTTTTCCTGCTTTTCTCTTGAATTTTTCCTATACTTATATTGCTATAAACCGCACGGAGCCCGAGACATTTCAAACGAATGCAAAACCGTGGAAATTTGTTCGTGTGTTCTGGTGTTATAGCGTCAGGGAGGAAAACCCGACTTATTTTTATATTATAGAAGATAATATTAACCCATTTATTATTAACAAGTTTCGAAAAACAATTGAGGCTGAACGCTATGGCTGAGAACTTAGCTAAGTAAGCTCTTTTGAACGTAATATTATACAATACAAATATTACTACCCCTACTCTTCCAACGGCTATCGTAAGAGCCGACTAAGTACTTTCTGATAAACCTGAACCTTTTATACTGGGATCTCCAACCGATCTACCGAGCAAGATTATGGCAAACTTATCTCAAGTAGAGGAAGTCTGTAGTCCAGCAGTGGACTGTTCGGGCTGTTATACAACTAGCTGCAGTTTTGTCCGCGTGATATTCAATAGGTTTTTCTAAAGTAGGTCCTGATTCTGTAGGAATATCAAGGTACAACGTACCCCGTTACTTCTCGAAGTGAACTTTCCGATGATCGCAGGATTTTTCAAATCAAGCCCAGGGTTCTGGAGACTTTTCAAGAAAACAAACATAGAAGATAAAGAATATACTGCTGCTAATTCCTAGATGAATAGTACATTAATTAATTTTGTGTATTTTCAGAGAATCCAGTGATAACGCTAGAATACGGGAAGGATATAAACAACATAAATACGTACTACGTTGAACAAAATAAAAGTTTACAAATAATATTTAAAAACAGCCACGCTGGTTATGTAAGGTTTGTAATGTGCGATGCCCTGGGTGAGGCGGGAGGGAGTGCTGTTACTGAGTAAACACCACCCGTTCCTACTCCTGCTTTAAACCGGACCACTGGCTGGACATCGGTCCCGCCTGTAGTGGTCTGAAAGCTTAGTACGAGTTTGTTTTACGTTAACTTGATACCAACTAACAAGAACAAGAACGAAAGAAACCAACCAATTAGATATGTTCCGATGTCGTTAAACTTACTAAAACTTGTACTAAGCCTTGTGATGGCTCTTTGAGACGCGCGGTCCGGGTCTGTTTTTGACTGGACGATTAATAAAACACTTTTAAAATTTTCAGGTGTTATGATTTTAAAATAAATCATGTAACCACGTTTATAAAAAAGGAATTTCCAAATTACGATAAGGACAGTGTCATTAACGTAAGTATATTATTGTAGGCAGTAAAGCAATAAGTAGGATACTTGTATCTGATTTGTTCAGTTTTATGTATACTTACAGTAATGCTTTCTTTTATTCTACACATATTATTTTATATTATGGTTAAAAATTTAACTTCTTCATGCCTCATGTTATACTTTTATAGTATAGCATGGCAAACCAGCAGACGAATCACCTGCCGGTAAGCATCCCATGGGCGCTTGTAACACTGAAGAAGTTACAAGTAAATTGGCGGCCCTTTAGAAATTGGGAAATTGGGGATTTGGCTTCCAGTAACCTAACTCACAGGACAAAACACAACATAAACGTTGTTACACCCCAGTTTCCTGTCAGGCGGTGGTATTACTCCGATCGAGGCGGTCCATTCGTGCCACAGCACGGCTCTCCTCCTACGTTTAATATTTTAATAAGTAACATTGTTTTGTTTTAGATTACAAGTGTAACTCCTGACATGAGCACAAGATGGGCATGCGTAATTCTACAGAAATATCATGGAGGTGCAAGGGAAGTGTATAAGTCGGCAGAGCACACAGCTGTCCAATATTATATTCATGTCCATGTGAAAGGAGCTCGTAAGGATATATTTACTTTCTTTCCCAGACATTCCTTGCTTGTAAATAAAGATTTTTAATCCTGATATGCTTTACACTTTTTTTCATAAACATACAATTTCACATACACATGTCACCTAGACCCGAAACAGCAATTTGTGGATCACACAAAGAGTTGCTCCGGGCGGGAATCGAACCCGCTACACGTTGCGCGGCAGCTGGTTGTCCAGTCACCGCTCGACACCTTAACTTCGCAATTCATTTTCAGGATCTGTAAATGTATCAATAAACGGAGACTCCCTGAATTTCACTAAAACGGGTTTAAATGTGCAACACGATGGCGAGACCTTCTTTTCCTTCATTGAACATCAAAATATTGAACTCGTATGCGCCAATATTGACGAAGAATGTAAAGTGTCGTTGGAATATTTTAACCAAAACGGTAAAATAAAATTATGTTACTTTTAATATTTCCGAAGCATGGAATTAGTTAAGGTCACAGGCAGCAACTGGATGCAGGTTGCTTCCAACCAGCCTATGTGGAAGTCATTGGGGGAGGTCTATGTACAGCAGTGGATGTCTTGTGACTGATATGATGACGAAGGTGATGATGAAGCATGGAGCTTAACCATAGACTAAGGCTTACTGTCCAAGACGCGTTAAATGACGAATGCATGCAACCTACAAATGGTGAGAAGCGGATTTGAATGAGTATGATAACGCGACGTTGCCGCTTCGTGGACACAATATTCAATGTTTCTATGCAAGATGCAAGCATTCGTCTTGCAATCGACGAAAGCGTGCGCTTTAAGAGCAGTAGATAAAAATTGGTGTAATACTTTTGTTTTCAGGAGAAAAGATATTGGAAATACCACCAAGAGGTAAAACGAGTATATTGTTCCGAACCAGACTAACTTCGAAACAAGACAAGTTTTATATAGACTGTATTTGTCACACAAACAATAAATATCGATACAGAACTTACTTTTATAAACAAGAATTGCACTACAACCCAGGTAATCAATCACTGTCACTTTATCATACTCGTAGTATAGAACAATATATTTCATTCAGCTGTCTGTCGCTGTGTATGCTTAGATCTTTAAAAGTACCGTACGCAATAGATTTCGATGTGGTTTTCTGAATACATACTATGAGTCAAGAGTATAATGTTCACATGTAAACAGCAGCTCATGTAGTGTAGATGTCCAGTCAACAAGGATGTAGCGAGGTTGACTGTCCAGGCGACACACGTACTTAGGTATCGTCATGAGCTAATGTTCACATGTAAACAGCAGCTCATGTAGTGTAGATGTCCAGTCAACAAGGATGTAGCGAGGTTGACTGTCCAGGCGACACACGTACTTAGGTATCGTCATTTATGCTTATTTTTCTATTTCTAGATAAACAAGACAATATATTGATAGTAACAGTGAACGGATTGTTGGAACGCTACGTAAGAAGAAATGGTTTATATTTTGACTATCCGATATTCAAATATGTAGACGGAGAAATGATCATCGTCACTTGCGAAGCTAAACGACCGTATTCAAGTATTCCATTACAGTTTTATTTTGACATTAACCAAGTAACTTTGTACCATAGAATCAAAGGTTAGTATTAATATAACATCATCAAAGACGGAAACATACGTACGTACCGTGGCACGTCAGGAGCATATTGGTTTCATAAAACTATGGTTGAGTTAGACACACGTGCAATTATTGTGTTGGTATTAGATGAGATGAGCATGCAGTATTAGGCTGCAATCGACGCGGTCTGATGATGGAATTGGAAGAGAGAAGACTGCCTCGTTGGTCGTGTGGTCGGAAGTGCGACTAAGGCGATTAGGGGATACCCCTTATCCGGCAGCAGGCCTTATCGATTCTCGGGTCGGGCAAAGAATTGCTGGTCTTTTTTCGGTATTTCGAAAATTTCTCAGTAATAGCACGGAGTCTGGAATTGTGCCCAGTATATGGCAATAGGCTCACCCGCTATTTCATGAGACTTATAACACTAATGTTGAAAAGTAGGTGTACATTGTATAGCGGCATTGCATGCCGTAATGTGCAACTTTGCCTATTCCTTCGCGGATAAAATGCGTGACACTGTGTGTGTAAACATATAGACTAATATAGAGTTTGGGCTCATTAGATCGACCCGTTTCTCCTGATTATCAGGACGTATAACTAAAAGCTTATTTTGCACATTTGTAACTAATTTCATAAATTAAAATTTCACTTGCAGTTAAGGACATTGATGACAAAATAGTTGGTACTATAAATTCATCTGCTGTTACCCTGAACAAGAAAACTCTTTCGTGTGGATTTAAGGAAGAATATGCTAGGATGACATTCGAGTCTGATGTTGCAGGTTTGTAAATTATATTAGTAAGTGTGGGAGAGCCATGTTTCAGTACGAATAGGCTCTACCGGACCGATGCCACGGCCTCACAGAACACGGGCGGTACCGATTGCTTACCATCAGGTATTCCTACTGCTCGTTTGCCGGCTTATCCCATAAAAAGTAAGGGTGTATACTATTGACTAGTCGCGTTTTTTTTTTAATATCTGATGGGTATCTCGCCTTATGGTAAGCTATAATGCAGCCTACGATGGAGCACGTCTACCTATAAGCAATTTATTCATTCGGGCCTTGAGGACACTCAGGTTACTATATACCCTTCAGGAAACACAGGCTCTGGCAAATATCTCTGACGGTGGATGAGGGAACATCTTGGTTCTTCTCAGTCAACGCTCTTAGCAGAGCGGTCATGGTCATGACCACGAAAAGCTTCGTACCTCTGCATAAAATAAAAATATTGAAATGTTTGCTTATTTGAATTTTTCTATATCAGATCACACGGTACGGGTGTTCGGTCTGGCCAGACCAAATATTCTGTACCAGTACCGCAGCGGTGACGTTTGGACAACCGTCTACCAATACTCGGTAAACGAAACTATAAGCTTGGGGTGTGTTCTGAATATCGTACCCTTAGAAAACTATAAATTGAAATGGAATTTTAATGGTAAGTTGTAACAAAATAATATAATCAATGTTTAAATGAGTATTCTTCTTCATAACAATCCTATCGGTTTTTGTCTATCCACGAATTTATTTTGATGGAGATTACTTATACCTATAATTATAATTATTATTTCAATGAAAACAGTGAATTTTAAAAATATTAATAAAATAAATTATTAAATAAATCAAGTATTAAATTCTGTGTGAACAGCTCCATGTTCCTTGACATGTTTTCCTTGTAACTCTTCTGTGGATCAAACAAAATGTAACTCTTCACGGATGTCCGCAACATAGGAATGTTACAGACATGTGGCGCAGCTGTAATGCCGTATTTGTAAAGAGTTTGCAAATGAGTTTAAAGAGAAAAATGCACTTTGTGGCTTAACTACTGGGTATTTAGCTCATTTTGCGTATATTATCAGCCAATATGATAACAAATCTATCCTCTCTTAGTACTTCCGTACTCCCCACAACGAGCAGCATGTATAGCCTTTTTTAATTTATTTTTACAGGAGAAGAGTCATCTAGAAATGGTTATAGAGTATCGGGCATGATGAAATATGCAGATGAAAATTTTACAAAAACTTTAACTGAACACGATGATAAAAAAATTATCAAATGCATTGCTTCTGAAAACTACAAAATATTGAATTTTGCTGAAGTACGATTACAACTGAAAGAGATATCAAACTCGGAGAATTTTGCGGATGAAATTAATCCACGTAAGTAAATGACGGGACAACAGGAGTGTTCACATTTTAACATATTGTCTATCTAAACAGTATGGAGATCACTCATATGATTTAAATGAAACTATAAGTAGTCGTCTATAGAAGCATAATACAACTAAATATTTCAACGAAAACCGAAAAGCGAGCAGACGGATCTTCTGATGGTAAGCAATCGCCGCCAGTCATGTACATCCGAAACACCAGAGGCGTTACAAGTGCGTTACCGCCCTTTTGGGGGTTAGGAATTTGAGGATTCTCAGGGAATCGGGGTTTGGGAAGGGGGGAAATTGGGCCTCTGGTAATTTCACTCACACAACGAAAGAAAGCAAGCGTTGTTTTACGTCAGTTTTCTGTGAGGCCTCACTCAGGCCCATTCGTGCCGAAGCATGACTCTCCCACACTTATATGTTTGTTATCATTGGTACTATCTCGAAAAAAATTAAATAGTTAAAGCACGAGAAACGTAAATTTAACATAGGTCTCGGGTTCGATTCCCGGGTCGGGCGAAGTAATGCTGGACATTTTTCGGTTTTTCGAAAATTTCTCCGTAGTAGCACGGTGTCTGGAATTGTGTCCGGTATATGTCAATAGGCTCACCCTCTATTACATGGGACTTACAACATAAATTGTGAAAAGTGGGTGTACATTATAAATATGTATCGATTATAATATTATGTACTTACATCCAATTTTTTTTTTTGATATTTTTTTTTTATTTACAGATACGACCATGCCATTTATACTACTTTACGTAGTAGTCAGCGTGGCTGTCGTTGCTTTCTTGATATGCATCCTTATTTTCTGGTACAAAAGGTTCAAAACGGCGAAACTACTTAAAGTAAGTTATAACTCTATGCTACTTGCTGACGTAGGAGGTTCTAGTATCATTGTTGAGTATAGAAAAATATTAAAAATAATGTGATAGGGGTGGGACTTCTAACCCGTTAAGGCTGAGTACTACATCTAATTTTATCGACAAAAAAAAATATGGGGTGTTGGTTGCGTTGCGGTCGTTTCACGTCAGTTTTCTGTGAGGCCTTAGTATCACTCCGATAGAACCGACCGAGCAGTGCCGAAGCATGGCTCTCCCACATGTTAGACCGCAAACATATGTAATTTAACAAAACCAAAGTAAGTGATGGTGATCACTTACTTAGTAATACTTAAACACACTACATCATTACTTAATAATAATACATACTCTTAGTACGAGTTTACTTTACGTTGAACGAAAACGAAACAAGAAAGATTTCGGCGTTCTGATTGGTATATTTACGCTGGCCAATCAGAGCGCCGAACGCGCTCTCGTTTCGTTTTCGTTCAATGTCAATGAAACTTATACTAAGGGTATAGGTGACAAGATTGCTCATTTACTCTTTAAATTAAAAAATAAAAATAGTGCTTTATAATTAAATTAGTTAAATAAAATTTCAGAACCGTTACAACAACATTTCAAATCAAAAGGAAAGTCCGATACCACCTTTTCCGGCGCAGTGGGATGAAAACAATCATTACGAGAAAACCGACGAAGGTGTTACACAAGAGAATTACTCATACGCATATAGTAACAAGATACCCAAATATCCAAACCTAAGACAGAGTCATGCTCCATCAGAAAATCACTATACAGAAATTGATGATTACAATAAATCAACGAGCAATGATGCCTACCAAGTAGTAAATGTTAATAAGAATAGTACCCCGGCTACTAAAGATGCTAAACCTAATGAAGACACATATGATAAACTTATACGTGATGGTAAACCAAAGAAACGAAATACTGGCAAACCTGATATTTATGCAGCAGTAGATGCAAAGCATAATAGACCTGAACAGCAAGATTACAAGAATGTTAATGCTATGGCAGATATAAATGATAGTGCCTACGCTTATGCTTATGATACACGACCTGTTGCTGCTAAATGGCAGGATAAGGACAGAAGTGCTTTGGATTATGATGTCCCATATGCTACAAGCGGAGTTAGTAGGGAAAACGACTGTTATGTAGGCCTAGACACACTTGAAAAAAAATGATCGATATACCGGCTGTAACAAAATACTCATATACATCAAGAAGCACTGAAGAATACAGGTTGAATAGAATCTGTACACAAAGTTTCAGCTTAAAATAGGTTAAAAAAAATTGATACCAAATTGGTGTCGCATGGTTCTTGATTTTAAATCATCATACAAACGTATCACAACACTACAGGGGTCACTCGCTAATTACGAAACAATTCTTCAGTAAATCTGATCGCTTAGTACCTGTATCTGCCTAGTTTTGATGTTCGGTTTCTTTATTGTATATATTGGAAAAATTCATAACTTCAACTATGAAAACATGAGTTTAAAAAACCCTTCCCATATCGTTTGTTATGCTGTTTAGAACAAGTGCACTTGATATGTATACCCCCTTTTTGTTACACCGTGTATATTTACTTTTATATCTATATGCTTTAAATTAAGATATTTTAGAGAATATGTTCTCAGTAACTATAGACAGAAATGTGTGTCTTCTACTGAAGTATTACTACCTATACCAGGTATGGCGAACGTTTACATATTGTCGTGCCAATAACTTTGAAGAAATGTGTATTGAGGTTGTAGGTCTGCCATCAAATAAAATTTACTTTTTATACTACCTACTTATTATCAGTAGTAAAAAAGTCTGAAGTTAGTCTGATTGTAAGCAGTCTTCGCATCGTTAGATTATCTACGATACTAGATGGCAATACTTGGTACAAATGAATTGAAAAAATGAAAAATATTTATTAGTTCATAAAGGATTGTACAAAAAAGATTGTGATTGGAGCCTCCCGTTAAGCATAGACAGCCTGTATTTGGAGACACCGCTTTTCCATAACTTATTAATATTATTATGCTTAGAACTAATAAACTTGTTTATTAATTATTATGTTATCGGCTTACTCACGCAAGGGTCATACACATATGGGTTTTCAGATAAAATAACTTGAAAATGTATGTCCATATTTGAATATTTTTATTTTTTAGCTAAATTATAGTCACTCTTCTATTTACTCATAATGTTTCTAGCTAAGAAATGATATTTTTTTATACTAAAAATAAAATGTTTCAAAAGTCTCGTCGTGTGGACTGTTCGGATTCGTGGTATGTGTGTTTAGATAGATGTAGGGAATTATTTTGTCATGTATTTATAAAAATGACTGTTGTATTAAACTAATATATAATGAACATTATATTTTTTACTAGATAGTTGTAAATAATTGCAGAAGATATTTTTTTTTATTTCCAATAAACATGGTGTTATAGGAATTTAGGTCATTTTGGTGGACCTAAAAACCCACTAAATGTTTGTGTCTACTAATGCTACCTACTCCTACTGCTAAAATGAGCTACTAAAGCTAAATGAATATTTTTTTAATTGACAAAACCAGATAGCCGTCGTTTTTTGGAGTCGTTATAAGTACAACCACGGATTATTTTCTAACTTACGAAGTTTTAAAATAAAATAAAGTTTTTTTGTCCAAGATCATTGCGTCTTTTCTGTTCAGGTTGTATTTTGGAAAGTTATTATTTAATATTTTAGTAAATATTTTGCCGATATGTCTTGTGAGGAGTAGTTTGAAAATGTCTTTTGTTTCTCTTCTAACCTTAAAAACAAAATTTAAAATCTCTCTTTGGTGGTCATTTTTCCTGTGATTTTAAGTGTCCATAGGAAAGAGGCACGTCCAGAAAAAATAAAATTTTCACTGGTTTTCGTGCTAACAAAGCTACAATGTTGTTCAAACAAACGGATAAGTGGTGTAGCATGATTTAAATACTGCATTATTGGTATCGACGCCCAAAACAAGTGCTTGATTTATGTTTTTCTAAATGTAGGGCGCTTAGCATGGTGTGGTTTGTTTTAGGTATAATGGCTCGATTAAACCGAACTAGATCCTTAACTGAAGAAGAAAAACAACTACACAATCTCGTTCTTATTTACGTAAATCTGACGCCTATAATTGAAAAAAATTAAATAATCTCGCCACACTTAAAGGAATTACATATTTTAAGTGCCTGCAACACAATTTCGGAACAAAACTATGTTTCATATAATTTTAAGTTATGTAATCAAAATCTACAATGCAGAAAGGATCGTCTGGTCACGGTAGGGTAACATATAACAATTTTGTTTCCATAGAAAAGAGATCTAAAATATTGAAACTTATGTCAGTTGTTTGAAGGATAATTATGTAAAGTATTAAGTGTATAGTTATATACATTAGTAAATTATTCCTGTTGATGTTACCCATATTTCTGAAATACAATAAATAGCAAAAATAGCTAAATAAATAATAAAATATAAATCTAAATTAAAAAAATAAAAACAACCCTAGATGATTTATATATACCCATTTTAGGTAATTTAAATACCTATTTTTGTATTTGTTTAATTATATTTTAATTAGTTTGACGTTGTATTAATTAAGATTATGAGAAAAGACTAAAATTAAAAATAATCACAATATTTCGAATATTTTTAGTTAAAAACCTTGGTTTGACACAATATAATTTATTTATTTATTTAGGATCTCCATCAAAGTATATATACAGTTACAGTTACATGCACATTTTACATTAAAGTATATAGGGTACTTTGTAGGTGTACTTCTTCACTTATAGGAGACCACAGCATGCGCTAAGATTACAACTAAGATAAATTATAAATAATAACTAACTATCAAAGGAAATGTTAGATTTTTTGGTTTTATTTTCCAAAGTACTTATATAGGTACTAGGCTGAATAACTTTTGTTAATTATAACAAATTTAAAAAGCAAATAAATGACAAATCAGACAAATAACTTATCTTCTGTGGAAATGAATCTTTCCTGTGGACATATAAAAAATTAAAAGTCAAATAACTTGCTGAAATCTAAATAACGATCTGGTTTTTGACTTGCATCTTATTACTTGTAACATTACCTAAGAAATTAGACTATTTTGAACAAAAAATAACGATTTTTTATTTTTAATATTTTTTATGCCGTTTTGTGTATGACTCATTTGTTTTTACTTCTAGTGTTTATATTATGTATATCACAATACTTTTTGTAATAAATTAATGTTTTTGTGAGCATACACTACATTTTCATAAATGTATTGAGAGGGAACAGTCAATATATTAATTTCTTTAAATAGTTCCCTAAGAGAGTTAGGACTAAGATTTTAAATTGATCGAATGGCTCTTTTCTGCAGCACAAAGACAGACTGAATGTCAGCAGCATTTCTCCACAGGAGAATATCATATGACATGATACTATGAAAATAACTAAAGTATACTAGTCGCGCTGTATTTGCATCGGTAAAATTTCTAATTTTTTGCGGCATATGCTGCCGCACTGAGCGCTTTTCGACAACTTATCTACGGGAGCACAATGACCAGAACCTAACGTCGGTTGATTTTTACATGAAGACAGTTGAATCTACAGGGTCGAAATTGGCTCGTTAGTTAAACTTAAAAACATTTTCTTTAGATAATTTCAAGAAGAATGATTCTTTCAAACATATATTTTTGGTACCTTGAACCGTTTTCGCAGCACTGAGAATCAATGTATCCGACCATTGCTGCACAGTCTAAAACTACAAAATGAACCAGTATGTTTTTGATTTATTGATGTTTTTGTGATCAATTCACCAAAATTCAAAAATGTTGAATATTTTGTAAATAATTTTACGTTTCAAGGACCTAATAAACCAAGGAACCGGTTTAAAATAGTTTAATACCGGTTTATATCGATCCGAATTTTCTTAAGAATCGGTTTATTGACGAAATTAGTGACACAAAACGTTGAAAGAAATTATTGAATATAATCTGAACAACGAATAATATTTCTGCCATTATTAGTATTAACAAATTTAACTTATTGATTTAAACTGTTTAAAACTAAAAAACTAAATGAAAATACTGTTCCAAATACCGGTTTTTGTAAAAATCGGTTTCGCGAACGAAACCCAATGTAAAGGTTTTGCGTACAAGTACATAATAACTTTGAAAATTTAACCGCTATCCGAGCCTTGCTTAGGGCTAATTTTGTATGAAATTAGTTGTATTATCACCTCCCGAGAGGAATACGTCGAATGCAAAGTCACCCTGTATATTAGAGGGGACGAATAGGTACCTTAAAAATAATATTTTTAATTAAAATATTAATTGGTCCTCTACCAGGAGACCAATAGGCACCTATATAGGGGCCGAATCTACAACTGTTATGCTGGGGGACGAATTTTAGGGGACGAATGGGCTCTGACCCGCTATAAATAAGCTTTAGTTTTAAGATAAAACACTTATTTCAACATAATTTATCTTTTAAATAGAATTTACCTTCAATTTAATAAAGAAATGAATAACTAACATCCATAAAAACTCCTAAGGACATTAGCAAACACTCATAAATGTTAATACGTTGAAATAAATCCTTGTTGACTGGACATCTACACTACATGAGCTGCTGTTTACATGTGAACATTAGCTCATGACGATACCTAAGTACGTGTGACGCCTGGACAGTCAACCTCGCTACATCGTTGTTGAGTGAATCAATCGAAAAACTTTTTATTTTATTTAAAAATTATATTACAATGCTACTATATTGTGTGGCGACACTCTGACAAGTGACAAGTGACAAATGACAGATGACAGAAGTCGCACATAGACTATAGACGAGCAAATCAACGGATGACGTCACAAATATCCTGCATCGCACATACGAAGTTTACATGCGAATTAACACGGATAGAAAATCCCAACGAACAACAGTCGGGCAGAAAGCCCGCCAGGCTGATCACCTCGCCTGGTCGGAGGATCCTCCTTTTCTTAGGGAACTTTACTCTCTGTTCCCTAAAATTGTATACGGATTTTCTACGAACTAAAATAAGGCATTAACATTACATTGAACAAATCAAGTCTTACAAAAAAACATAACATTATCTTTTTTTGTATATATATATTTCATCATTTGTGTTATAAGTCCCATGTAATAGGGGGTGAGTTGTATTACCTACTGGAATTAACTAAAAATCAAGGTTTACTTTACATACATTAATAGAGAAAAGCTCTACTAGTTTCCAGTCACAGCTCGGCACAGCATATGAGCTTTGACGTTCAAAAGTGCCTTCTTGGTCTATTTGAAATAAATAATTTTGATTTTGACTTTGCAGCGTGCGCAGATGCGGCGACGTCGCGTAGCCTACTCGAAACTAGTAGAGCTTTTCTAGCATTAATGTATGTGAGTAAACCGTGATTTTTAGTTAATTCAGTATGTCTCACGATACGTTATTATAAAAAGATCTATATTTTCGGGTAATATTTCAAGCTCTCTTCTGTATTTTTATCGATAAAATGAACATAGAATATGCGATACAAAATGCATAAGAATGAATGTATCGGAAATTCGATACTTAATAAGTTTGTTAGATGTAGAAATTCCGAACGTCGTATCGTCACGCCTTTTATCCACGAAGGGGTAGGCTGAAGTGCACATTACGGCACGTAATGCCGCTATACAATGTACAACCACTTTTCACCATTTGTGTTATAAGTCCCATGTAATAGGGGCTGAGCCTATTGCCATATACTGGACACAATTCTAATTGCGGAAGAAATTCCGATACATCTTAAAAAAACATAATTGTTTACTTTACAAGCCATTTAGTATAATTAAGTAGTAGTTTCCATTCAAGAATTGGAAATTCGAGTCGCACCATACTCGGTATCGAAATTTCGATACATGTTCAAAAAATATGTCATTTTATAATTGTAATATAATTGATTGGTTCAATGTGATGTTACCAATGTGTGGTTTACTACATGATGTTGCATTGCGCCGCGTCTGGCACGGTCGGGGAAGCGAACCCCTGCGGGGGGTCCATGTCTCCTACTAGCTCAGTGGGGGGCTGGCCTAAGTCTTTCATCTGTGGAATGAAGATTTGAAGTCAGTTAACATATCTTTTTTTTAAGGGGGGAAAATCATCCAATGACTTCTTTCGCCAGGGCAAGGCGAGAGGGAGTGTCAGAATCTTACTGACTAAAAACTACCCCGTTCCTACTTTTGCCTGTCGAGCCGGAACCCTGGCAATCCGCAGCCCCGGATAAGACATCAGCCCTACTGGGCCCCATGTTTGGTGATCTGACCCAGCTCCGGAAACCTGCTCCGAATGGAGCGAATGGCCCGGCTCGACCGGAGTGATACCACGACCTCATAGAAAACCGACGTGAAACAACGCTTGCATTATGAGAGTGAGGTTACCGGAGACCCTTCCTAATTATCCTTCCTTCCTAATCCCCGATTCCCCAACAACCCTTACATTACTAACCCCCAAAAGGCCGCCAACTCACTTGTAACGCCTCTTATGTTTTAAGTGTCCATGGGCGGCGGACATTGCTTACCATCAGGTGATCCGTTTGCTCGTTTACGTGTTTCATAAAAAAAGCTACCGGTAGAAGCAAGAGTAACGATGGAGATTCTTGTTCGTTTTTCTCCATGTAGCTAGCTCTAGCTTCACTGACAGACAGACTGACATGCAATTCTATATAATTTTGTTGAAGTGAATGATTTAGGTAGTTGAAAAAAATATTTTTCTTTGACTTTTGACTTACTTTCTGCATCAGATCGAGTACGACTTTGAACCTCTTCCTCTTGACGTCGTCAGGGTCTGACTCCTGCTCCGGTTCCAGCTCAGCACACACCTGTTCCATTAGCTTCTGCTGCTTCTCAAACCTGGAAGTGGGATGAGGATTGATTAATATCTTATACTATATCTATATTACGATATATCGACTGGGCTTCTTCTCCCAGTTGTGGAGTCTCTTTGTGCCTTTAGACTTAAGCCATTCTGTCTCCTGCATTAAATTCACCGAGGGAAGTGGAAACTGTTGTGTTCTTCTCCTCTAATGACATCTTCTGATTTATTTCGTTGCGGGATCCAAGACAGTCATTCATGTCTCTGGGACGCGCCGGACTTCAATGTTCCGGTGTTTTCATGGTTGTATCTACTGTAGATCCTGGCGCACAGGAGTTGCAGCGGTATGAGAGGTAGTGGCGGGCTTATATACTGGACACAATTTCAGACACCATGCCACAATTGAGGTATTTTCTAAAAAAAAAAACAGTAATACTTTGCCCGAATCGGGAATCGAACGCGAGACCCCTTGTCCAGCTGTGTCTCCATTAATATACGTGAGTTAACCGTGATTTTTAATTAATTTAGCATATCTCACGATAGTTATTATAACCATAGGCTACTGATACCTCACCTCTCATATTCACTCTGGTCGATCTTGCCCTTGTTGTCAGCGAGCCACGCGGGGTACTTGTCCACCAGGTCCTTCAGGGAGGGATACAGCACCTCCTTGGAGAAGAGGGACTGCATCATGCCCTGCATGAACGGCACGAACATGTTGCCTTCTTGCTGGAATGGGAAACATAATAATATAATTACTACACCAAAACGGTCAAAAAGCTGCAAGTTTAAAATAGAACTGGGCTGGACATGTCTGCCGCATGTCGGACGAGCGGTGGACAAGACTCTCAACTGAGTGGAGCCCGCTCAACGTCAACAGACGTCGCGGCAGGCCCAGAAGGAGATGGCGGGACGAACTTGACACCTACGATAAGGATTGGCCGCAGAAAGCTCTGAACAGAGAGGAGTGGAAGGAGGGTAGGGAGGCCTTTGTCCTGCAGACTTAGAGAGACTGAGACACATCTTCAAAAGGCGCCTAGCTTTTTGTGGAGAAAGACTAGGGAGTGTGGGATTTTTACCTAAGTAAAATCACCGCGGTGGCCACCCTCAGCACCTGTTTAGGGGGCACCGGGTCCCGGAGTCCTCACGGTGCGACGCCTGTCTCGGCACATCCGAGTCTCCCTTAGAGAGACGCGACCCTTATATCTCGCTGCCGCTATCTGTTCTTTTCTTCTCCTTTAATAACATCTTCTGATTTGTTTCGTTGCGGGATCCAAGATAGTAATTAATTTCCCTGGGACGCGCCGGACTTCAGTGTTCCGGTGTTTTCATGGTTGTATCTACTGTAGATCCTGGCTTACGGGAGTTGCAGCGGTATGGGAGGTAGTGGAGGGCTTGCCGCTATCTGTCTCTTTGTATATTTATGGCTGTTTTCACCAACCACCCACTAAACCATCTCTTAATTAAAAGTTACCTGAGGAAGTACCTAAACTAACCTATTATCACTTAGGTTAGGGATTCCTACAAATTTAGGTTTCAGGGGTGGAAGTTTGTATGGAGCGTATCGGAATGTTTTGAGGCAGAAAGTAAAAAATTTGACGCGGATTTTTATTCTAAATGTTTATGAAATTAAAGTGACTAACAAAAATATATTGCCTATATTTTTGTAAATATACCCCTATCCCCTTAAAAGAGCGTAAGCGAAGGCGCGAGCAGAAGCTTGTATCAATAATATATAAAGATGTAACAAATATTCTCAGCACATACCTGGCCTTCACCGAGAGTGATGTTGTTAAACATACTGGCTAGATCCTGGTCGTTGAAAGGAGTATTCAGTGTTTCGGAGTTAGTGTTCAAGTTCTTCATAGTCTTTGATATCGCTGTTGATACCTGCAACGATATGGAATAACATCACGACTTTGGCATTTGTAAAAGTATCACCAAAAGCACGAGTTTGAAATATGGCAAGTACTAATATGACTGAGTGAAGTGTGGGAGAGCCATGCTTCGGCACGAATGGGTCGGCTCGACCGGAGTGATACCACTGCCTCACAGAAAACCGACGTGATACAACGGTTGCGTTGTGTGAGTGAGGTTACCAATCTTTCCAATCCCCGATTCCCCAACAGCCCTTAATTTCCAACCCCCAAAAGGCCGGTAACGCACTTGTAACGCCTCTGGTGTTTTAAGTGTCTACGGGCGGCGGCGATTGCTTAACATCAGGTGATCCGTGTGCTCGTTTACAGGCTTATAGCGTAAAAACACTTCCGAGTTATATGTACTATCTAAGATTATTTATTTTAGACACCACTGACAAACGGTGAAGGAAAACATCGTGCGGAAACCTGGGCTTATAATTTCTTATTACAAGTTTGAAATAGCCAACCCACATTGAGCAAGCGTGGTGATTAATGCTCAAACCTTCTCCGTGTGAGAAGAGGCCTTTGCTCAGCAGTGGACACTTATAGGTTGTTGATGTGAGGTGTTTGCTTACCTCATCTATATTCCCTTGGACCTCAGGGTCTACTGCCGCTACGGAAGGTACTCCAGCCTCCTCAGGAGCACCTTCAGGTTTTAGCACATGAGCTGCTGCCTCTGAAAACCAGATATTGATCATTATATATTATATAGGGTGAACGATATTTAAACACGTGATTGTACTCATGATTGCAAACAACTTTCCCAAAGAAACTTTTTTTGTATACTCATTAGTTGTTATTTTTATCACAATACAAAGTAAAGTTCCAAAATAAGTGTGGGAGAGCCATGCTTCGGCACGAATGGGCCGGCTCGATCGGAGTGATACCACGACAACACAGAAAACCGACGTGAAACAACACTTGCGTTGTGTGAGATCACCGGAGACCCAATTACCACCTTTCCCAATCCCCGATTCCCCAACAACCCTTAAATTCCTTGGCACGCAAAGGCCAGCAACGCACTTGTAACGCGTCTGGTGTTGCGGGTATCCGTCCGGCGGAGCAGCGAGTGAAACTGCGCGCATGTAGCTAGTATATTAAAAAAGTTACAAACATACCTGCCATTTTTGTGAACGTCTGTGCAATCTGCTCCTGTGTTATTTGGACCTCTGAAAAAAAAGAATAGGGGTAGATAACTAATTTTAATGTCCGTCTTGTAGATTCTTTTAAAACATTACACATGAATTCTTTCAAAGATAGTTATATCGATTTGAAATATCGCGTGATGTCACTTTTAGGTGCATTTTATACGTATCTTTACTTCCACTCCTAAACTTCTATTTGTTTTAACTTATCAGTACCATTGTCTTATATGACAAAATAAAATAATACTTGTGTAATATTTTTTTATTATCTAAGTGACGGACTAAATAGATTTTCAACTTAACACCCTGTCATCGTCCCTATTATGTTTTAGTGATGACATTTTACATTTCGTACCAGGCACGCCACTGAATCTGCTGAATATAGCCGACATGTTGCTCTCGAACTGTGCCGCAGCCTCTTTGATGAACTCCTCGCTCCACATGTTGGAGGGCACCTCGCCGGAGCCCTCCGCCGCAGCGCCCGCCTGCTTCTTCGTCATGTCTTGGAGAGCACCTGGAAACAATGTTACTTGGTGTTAATATCAGCACCTGCATGTGGCGTTGTCATTATTGATCTTCAAGGGCGTAGCGTTCCTTTGCGGTATAAAATTTTTTTGGGGGCCTTTTCTTCTTTTTTTGAGGGGGGAAAATTCTCCTATACCTTTTCCCGCCTTGTCTCCCAAGCTACAAAGAGTGGACCGATGCTATAATAATGTGCCCATGTTTGAGGGTCCTTACGAAAATGTTTTCTTTTCTAAAGCTGCTGCCAACTTTTGAATGCTTTCTAAAGGCCGGCGCCCACTGCCGGCACGGCACGGCATGGCACGGTACGGCATCCCGCGGCGTGCCGTAGCATGCTGCGGCATCGTGGTATCAAAATAAAGTAACATAAATTCTAAATTCATTGAAATAAGGTTCAAAATAACTTAATTTGTATTAAAATCCTTGGCCGTGCCATGCCGTGCCGTGCCGTGCAAAAAATAAATATTCCAAAACAAATTAATATGCACTAAAAAGTAAAAAAATTATTGCGAATTTTTCGACAACTTAATAATAGATCAACTAACTTTACTAACTCATCACACACATTATAATGTAAGTAGGTACAATTATTGTTACTTCTGGAGTCGGTGTCAGCCAACTAAGATGGGTTTGTTATTTACCTATTATCACAACAAAACATTACAGTTTTACACCAGTTGTAAGTAGGTAGTTAACCACCACTCCGCCCGTGCCGTGCTAGTTGTTGGCGTTTCCTAGGCTGACACAAACTCCAAAAATAACAATAATTGTACCTACTTACATTATAATGTGTGAGATGAGTTAGTAAAGTTAGTTGATCTATTAAGTTGTCGAAAAATACGCAATTATTTTTTTTACTTTTTAGTGCATATTAATTTGTTTTTTTTTTGTTAAAATTGTTTTTTGATTTTATTGTAACTTTCGTGAGACATACTAAATTAATTATTATGTTATCGGCTTACTCACGTAACGTTTTGACGAGGAACTCGACTAGTTTCAAGCCATGCTAGAGGCTCATATTCATGAGCAGCATTCCGCGACACACGACGCGGCGATTGTCGCGCTGCTACTGGCGATTCGAGGATCGCGCCCATCGCGCCCTCTGTCTGGAATCGCGCGCACTATCTGGCGCGCGCGACGATGTTGGCTCGTTAGACTCGTTCGCCGGCGGCTGCGCAGGTGTTAGATTCGATTCTCGGGTCGGTGCAAAAACGGTGCCACATACCGCGCTCACTGTGTCACACTCCAGACCCGCAACATTGTAGGTTGACGCAGATTGTAGACTCGGCTTCCAGGCAGGTGGTAATGCCCAGCCACCGTCTCTGTTGAAGTTGGGACGGCGACTTATTTCGATGGCCTCACGTACTTTCCGCGGTACAAAGTATTTCTCCCTCGCTAGTACGGAGACCTTGTCGAAGCGAAGGAAGTGAGCCGTACCCGCGCTACAAGCATGCTCGGCTACTGCCGATGTATGGGTGTCCCTGTTCTTCACACTGCGTATGTGTTCTTTGAGTCTGGTTGTGATGTTGCGGCGAGTTTCCCCGATGTAACTCGAGCCACAGTCGCACGGTATCATGTAAACTAGTCGAGTTCCTCGTCAAAACGTTACGTGAGTAAGCCGATAACATAATAAGTTTTTTATTTCTTGATTTTTAGTGAATTACTTATTTGAGTATGGGTAGACCTATTAAACGCGTTGCTCATATGAGACAGCGCCGTTTATATCAATAATATTAATATCTATCCATATTGACGCACAAGTAGGTACATTATTTTCAAATGTATATTAACCTGATACCTTTACTTATGATCTGCTGAGCCAACAGCTGACAGTAACCTGTTCATAAGCCACATACATAGTTAGTTGTCAAACACACAAACAGATTAGGTAGATACCTACATATACAGTCATGTAACTCAGACAGCACATCAAGCTACCCATCATTCTATACCAGATATACTACTATCTGTCCTGAATTTTATGGTTACTGAGAAAGATAAGCTAGTATGCATCACTTAAATGTAAACGCAGAGCTCATTCTGCTCATTTTTAAGGAGTTCCCTGGATTATCTTCCACATTTATAGTCAGACTTTGAAAACAATTATATGGGACCACACTGACATCGTACTCTTTCAAACACAAAAAGAATTTCTCAAATCGGACTATAACTGCCAGAGATATGCCTTTGTCAAACACAAACAGATTAGGTATTATGAAGATTTAAAGAGAAATTTATTAGGTATTTTACATAAGTGATTAAATTAATAGATAAAATTAAGTAGCTAGGAATAATTATTAATCTAAACTAAAACATTATTTACAACTTAAAAATACCAAAAAAATAAGGAAAATAAATCAAAATTATCAAAATTTCAGGAAATAGCTCCCAATATCAAAATTAAGGATAAAAATTCACTTCACCTCCTAGGTTCCCCAATATTCGATGAATGTTTTCCTTCATTCATCGAAGACAAAATAGAAAATTTCAATAATATTTCGGATAGACTACACAAAATCAACTCACATTCGGCTTTCACTCTGATTCGGTATTGTTGTTTTGGACCAAAATTTACTTATGTTCTCCGCGCATCTCATATATGGAAAAATTCACATATTTTGGAAAATGTAGACAAAATTATCAGACACACATTATCATTCATACTTAATGTGGCTTTGGATGACCGTGCTTGGCAACAAGCTACCCTTCCCATTCGCATGGGTGGGCTCGGCGTCCGCAAAATTTCAAGTATTAGCTTACCAGCATTTCTCTCATCGGTCCACAGTACCTCTGAATTAGTCAGGAAAATTCTTTCTCCATCAGGCTAGTTTTGAGGTGCCGTGTTTGACTGATGCAGTGGAAGCTTGGAAAATGGCCTGTCCACTTACTGATTTACCTGTTCACCCTTCTTCTCAGAGACAATGGGACGTGCCGCTGTGCAGTATTATTCGTGAGTCATTAATCAACTCTTCTTCTAATGCTGCAGAGCGAGCTCGCTTATTGGCTGTGGGAGAGTGGGAATCAGGTTTGTGGCTTCAGGCGCTCCCGTCACCCTACATAGGAACTATGTTGGATGACATTATGTTCCGGCTAGCTGTGTGCTTACGGTTGAGTGCTCCCTGTGTCTCTCCGCATTGTTGCCACTGTGGAGAAAGAGTCGATGGCTCGGGACACCATGGTCTTTCATGTCGTAGAAGTGCAGGCCGCATAAGTCGTCATGCCAGCATCAACGACATTATTCGTCGTGCTCTCGCCTCAGCCGGCGTACCAGCCGTATTAGACCTAATGGTTTGGTACGTGATGATGGCAAGAGACCAGATGGTATGTCGTTGCTGCCTTGGAAGATGGGTAGGCCTTTGGTGTGGGACGCTACGTGTGTAGACACCCTTGCGCCATCTCACCTTCTAAGTACTGCTGCATGCGCTGGTGCGGCTGCTTCCGCGGCAGAGGACCTCAAGCGGCGCAAATATTCTAACTTAGTTGGCAATTATTGTTTTGAGCCGTTTGGGGTCGAAACACTTGGGCCATGGGGTCCTGGTGCACATTCTCTATATAAAGAAATTGCACATAAGCTATTCGACTCTACGCGTGACCAGAAGGCTGGCTATTTCTTCGGTCAAAAGATAAGCATTGCCATACAACGTGGCAATGCGGCCAGTCTTCTGGGAACGTTCCCCAATGACAGCGATGCGGACGAGTACTTCGACGCCTAACCACACCTAACCACGCCTATTGCCTTTATTTTAGTTTTAAGTTAGTTTTTATTCCTTATTTTTTTGGTATTTTTAAGTTGTAAATAATGTTTTAGTTTAGATTAATGATTAGGTACCTACATACACATGTAAATCAGACAGCACATCAAGCTACCCATCATTCTATACCAGATATGCTACTATCTGTCCTGAATTTTATGGTTACTCAGAAAGATAAGCTAATATACATCACTTAAACTCAAACGCAGAGCACATTCTGTTCATTTTTGAGGAGTTCCCTGGATTATCTTCCACATTAATTTATGGTCAGACTTTAAAAAAAAAAATATGGGACCACACTGACATCTTATTCTTTCAAACACAAAAATCATTTCTCAAATCGGTCTATAACTGCCGGAGATATGGATTAACATACATGAAAAAAATACGGTCGAATTGAGAACCTCCTCCTTTTTTGAAGTCGGTTAAAAATGAGATACCACTTTGCACATTATGTCTTAAATTCGACACAAAAAAAAATTGTCGTGTACATGGTGTTAGGTAGTGATATAATAATAGTCTATCCCTAGTGAGGTTAGCTGCGGACTACCTAGCGGGTTTACCGGGGCTCCGGCTCGAAAAGCAGGAGAAGAAACGGGGTGGTTTTTAGTCAGTAAGAGTCTGACACTCCCTCTCGCCTCGCCCAAGGCGGGAGAAGTCATTGGATGATTTCCACCCTCAAAAAAAAAAAGGAGCTATTACTAGAAAATAAACCACACGACGATAGATCGTTGCAGGAAATGACACGACTACGAAATCTGTCTTTTAGTAGTACATAAGTTATACCTTTTTTTTTTACACCTTTTTTTTATTACGAGGCAAATCATCCAATGAGTCCTCCCACCCTGGGTGGAGCGGGAGGGACTGCCAGACTTATACTGACAGTCATACTCATCCACAGTGTTCCTTCAATAGCCCTTTACGTTTTCAGGGTCACGGTTACCCAGGGACAGTACCGCGACCACGGTTCAGCTAACGTAATTAGGACTTTAGGACGCATGAAATTTAAAGAGTTTTGTTCATGTAACCGAATATCTCATCAGAACTATCTAATTATGTTTATTTTAGTTTCAGTATTGAGTTTTTTGTAAAACGTTGTAAATGGCCTTGAAAAATTTTTTTTTCGAAATAGTTTTTATAACCTTTGTAGTGAGTACAGGCGTGATTTATGTTGTGTGATGGCGTAAACAATGCTTAGATATGCTATAGCAACAATCACGGCTAATCTGCTGTTATTTATTGAAGAGTTCCCCCGATTTCTACAAGATTCCATCATCAGATATTGAAATGGTGATAATGAGACCATACGGGAAGCACCAGCTTTCAAATAAAAGAATCATGAAAATCGGTGCACCCAGTCGCAAGTTACGAGGTAACAAACATAAAAAAAAATACAGTCGAATTGAGAACCTCCTCCTTTTTTCGAAGTCGGTAAAAATAATACTTGTGTAATATTTTTTCATTATCTAAGTGACGGACTAAATAGATTTTCAACTTAACACCCTGTCATCGTCCCTATTATGTTTTAGTGATGACATTTTACATTTCCTACCAGGCACGCCACTGAATCTGCTGAATATGGCCGACATGTTGCTCTCGAACTGTGCCGCAGCCTCTTTGATGAACTCCTCGCTCCACATGTTGGAGGGCACCTCGCCGGAGCCCTCCGCCGCAGCGCCCGCCTGCTTCTTCGTCATGTCTTGGAGAGCACCTGGAAACAATGTTACTTGGTGTTAATATCAGCACCTGCATGTGGCCTTTTCTTCTTTTTTTCACCACTGACTTAAGTGGTAAGTAAACTAAGTGGCCACTGCTGACCAAAGCCTCGTCTCACACGGAGAAGGTTTGAGCATTAATCACCACGCTTGCTTAATGCAAGTTCGATATTTCAAACCTATAATTAAGAAATTATAAGCCCTGGTTTACTCACGATATTTAATGTTAAATCTTCCTAATATTATAAATGTGAAGGTTTGTAAGTTTGTCTGTAAGTTTGTTATTCAATCACATCAAAACAGCTGAAGGTATTGGGATGAAAGGAGATTGACCAATTTGTATGGGACTTTGGCTATTTTTGAACAAACAGTTCAGCTAATAATATATGTTTGATTTAATAGTTCATATCAGTAAGAATAGAAGATAAAGAACTTTTTATTAATTTGCGGGTATCCGCTGGCAGAAGCTAGTATAGCATAATTACAGTGTTATAAGTCTCAAACGAGACATAGGAAATGTAAATATAGAAAATTACAGCTTTTTTCAGAATTTTTGTAAGACCATGTAGATTTTTCCATTCAGTAAACTATAACATCAATTTGACTTAAATTATGGGCTAATGTTTACTCCATGGCGATTTTATGGCAAAGAGGTCTTGGCCTAAGGAGGCTTTACGCAAAATTTCAACTTGCGGAAACGCTTGTTTTGCTGAAAAACCAAATAATAGTCAAAATTATTCGTGCACAGTACAATCTACTGTTACAGGTATTTAAGCGTTTCCACTCGTAGTCAGTTGCAGCAGATATTAAAGATTAATAAAAACCCTGGAATTCAGAACTGTTATTTTCGCATATAATATATTGCAAAATTATGTTTTTCTACTAATGTCGTCTACTATGTATTTTCCCACGCACATAAACTGCAGTTGACTGAATGGGGACCGGGAAACCTTCCATTGAAGAGAATAAAAGCTACGTTTTGATATTGCACTATTTTTTTATTGAATTAAATTGCAAGTCAGTGTAGGCACAACGGCAAGTTAAGACAAGTCAAGTCAAGACTTGACGCGCAAACACTGGCTTCGTGGGGGAGAATAATAGCGCACTTAGTTTTTTGGACAATTTTTGTGATTCAGATAATCGGCGATTCGAAGACTTAGAAAAATTGGAGTTCTACTGCATAATGCAAAAGAACAAAGCGAATAATATCTGTCATTTTGACGAAAAACACAACAGATTGACAGCACTGAAGTCAAATTCAAAGTCAACTTACTTGGTTATCATAACAAATACTAAAATAAATGTGATTTTTTATACTGCTAATTGATACAAAGTTATTAGGATCAGACATTGAAGAGAATAAAAGCTACGTTTTGATATTGCACTATTTTTTTATTGAATTAAATTGCGGGGGTAAGTCAGTGTAGGCACAACGGCAAGTTAAGACAAGTCAAGTCAAGACTTGACGCGCAAACACTGGCTTCGTGGGGGAGAATAATAGCGCACTTAGACTTTTTTGGACAATTTTTGTGATTCGGATAATCGGCGATTCGGATAGTCGGAGTTCGGATAATTGGAGTTCTACTGCATAATTATACCAAGTTTCATTGAAATCGAACCGTTAGTTTTCACATGATGCCTTAACATACAGACAGACAGACAGACAGACAGACAGCTAAAAATTTTTAATCACATATTTGGGTTTGGTACCGATCCAGTAACACCCCCTGCTTTTTTTTTTTTTTTTATTTATTAA
The DNA here is from genome assembly GCF_023101765.2 of Spodoptera frugiperda. Lineage (NCBI taxonomy): Eukaryota > Metazoa > Arthropoda > Insecta > Lepidoptera > Noctuidae > Spodoptera > Spodoptera frugiperda. Next base: position 1,554,941 of record NC_064232.1, on the reverse strand, counting down.
TCTGTTACACATATAATAATATATGTTACGGTAAGAGTGAATAATTGAAAATTATTAATAATTATCTACTATTATTAATAATTACCGAAACTCGAGGTAAATAATGTGATAAATTAATCACATTTGTCGCTTATTATTAATAATTTTACCCTAGTAGTAATAAATGTAATAAGTGGCCAAGATGTTATTTTTATTTAAATTTAAACGGCATATTTATATATTTATTTGTACGGGTTGACGTCCATACTTTGGTTTAGCCACAGCAAATATTTGTTGAATTCTATGATAATACTTTTAAAATTTTAATTTGATGCATTTATAGGAGCTACAGAAGATTTACAGGCAAACCAAAAATGATTGTTGATGATTGCTTTTAGGATTCGTGTTGATTTAGTTAATGAAACAATAATTGTTTAATTTTATTTTAGTTACAATTTTATGTACCATGATAGACTTTTTTGCATAAGTTTGAAGGTAGATTAGATTTTTAAAAGGTTTTTATTGTTAATTTTGTGATAAATGTGCCCTTTTTGGCGAGGCGAGAGGGAGTGTCAGACTTTTACTAACTAAAAACCACCCCGTTCCTACTCCTGCTTTTCGAGCCGGAGCCCCGGTAAACCCGCTAGGTAGTCCGCAGCTGTCCGTTGACAACAACGGTTTAAAGCAAGTACAAGTAACCTTGTTTGTGTGATCTCTAATTAATATAATCGTAAAGTGATTAATATTATAAATAAATACATGCTGGTCAAAAAACATTGGGTTTATATAAATTTTATTACTTTCACCAATATGTGTCGTGAATTATTAATAATTACTACTAAAAGTAATAAATTTCGATCGATTATTCACATTTACCAAAACGCGAGGTTATTATTAATAATTTTGTAAGATTTTCTATTAATCAGATTTACCGTAACATATATATATATGTATAGATGCACAAATAATATTAGGTATATTTTCGAAAATGGGTGTAAATTTAAATTAATTTTTTCATTGAAATAACCTTTCAATTTTAATTTAGTTTCGCGATGTGAAATTGCAGAGCAACGAAACGTAATTTACGACGCCATTTTCATTGTTATTGTTTACCAATTTATTGTTTACCAAACTTGACAAATTTTGACAACCATGGCGCCTAAGAAGCCCCAGTGTTCCAATTCCGCTTCATTGAGGAGGAAATATAACTGGGGCAGCCATATCGAGGTTCACTGGATTATAGGCATGCTGGATATTGATGATTTAAGACTAGAGGTGTGTCCGGATAATCAAAGGTCAATTGTACTGTTAATACCATTAATTGAAAAACATGTAGAGGTAGGCTCAGTAATCCACACAGATTATTGGGGAGCCTTTTTTTTTTGAGGGGGGAAAATCATCCAATGACTTCTCCCGCCCTGGGTGAGGCGGGAGGGAGTGTCAGACTCTTACTGACTAAACACCACCCCGTTCCTTCTCCTGCTTTGAGCCGGAGCCCCGGTAACCTTTTACGTTGTCCGCAGCTCCGGATCAGGCATCAGCCCTACTGGGCCCCATCTGATTGGAGAACCTACCTTAGTCTTCCAGAACATGGATATATACTCAAAAGAGTGAACCACAGCGATCCAGAGCAACGCTTTATTGCAGGTGACGGTACACAACACACATACTCAGCGAATCGGGAGCCAGTGGAGAGGTTTAAATAAAGCATTCAGACATTAATAAATAAAAAAACTTTTTTTTCTTTTGTTTTATTATTTTGAAATATCCAGTGTCACTCTCACAGTAAATACGAATCTAACGACACCTCTCAAGCCAAATACATCAAGCCGTTTAGGCTGTAGAGCGTGTCAAACAATTATACAAACATACATACATACATACATACTCTCGAAAAACATAACCCTCCTTCTGGCGCAGTCGGGTAAAAATAAAGAGGACTTTACTGACTGGCTCACTGGCGTATACATTTATTAATAGAATATTGATTACCAAAAAAATTTTAATAGAATTATTAAATTTTAGGTCAAATTTAGTCACAAAACCGAATCAGTCTACCCCGACTCCCACGTGGGGCTGTCTGTGACACCCCTAGAGTGTTTTTATAAAATCGGAGGCGCGGAGGGAGAGCCCTCGCCCGCTGTAACAAAGTAGAGGTGCATGTGAGAGCCGGAGCGGCTGAGGCGACCGTATGCACCTCTACTTTGTTACGCAAGGGCGAAAGGGCTGCACTTCCCGCAGCGCCGGAGCAGTCACAATAAGAAATGATTTTTTTACAAACTTTTTACTTAAATCTTTATTATTGTAGTACATCTGAGTCAATATAAACTCAAAATTTTTATTTTCGAATTTCTCAAAAGCTACGGGCCGTCGCACCCCCCCCCCCCATTTACAGGGGGTTCCTAACCCTCCCCCCTCAATTCAACGGTCCAAGAAGTAAATTTTTACCTTTACGAAAATAAACCAACTTACTTTCAAGTAAATCGTCCAATTCCGGGTCGACATTAGATTTGTCAACTTCCTTGTTATCCGACATGTTTAATTTGTTAATTAAAGGATTATAATATACAATTAAAATAATATAAAATATCACGTTCTTTTATATATTTTTGTGACAGTACTGTCCATAGATTATACACTTATACGGGAATAGATACGCAACTCTAGGATTCAAAAATAAGTTTCTAGACCTTGAGCACCAGGTGGCGTGGCTGTCGTTTAGTACCAATAAAATACGCCAGACTACAGACTACTTTTTGTTGCTTTTTAACTTATTTAATCTTGAATAATACTACATTGACTGAAATTTATATTCTAACTATAAATCAGAGTTAGAATATTTATTTCAATCAATGTAGTATTATATCAAGTAATTTTATATTATACTGGTACTATTTTTTAATAAAACAACGTAATTGATTTAATTATTTATTAACGATTTATTATATTTATTATTTATTTGCGATGCGGACGAGTACTTCGACGCCTAACCACGCCTAACGCCTTTATTTTAGTTTTAAGTTAGTTTTTATTCCTTTTTTTTGGTATTATTAAGTTGTAAATAATGTGTTAGTTTAGATGAATAATATAATATTGTAAATTAAAAAGATTATTTATTGGTTTCTTTTTAAGTAATCATAAGCTTGCTGTTTGACATGGTCATTCTTATCGAATGTCATTATTTTGCCCTTTAAAATTCTGTTTACCCCTGTAACCAACTGTGTATAATCAACTTGATTGCAATATTGTTAATAAAGTCAATCAACAACTCTTTGTGTTTTATACAGGTTATTATATTATAATCACATGCACCATGTTTTTTTTCTTTTAAAAAACTTTGCCCCACATTAGGATTTTCTCCTGTGTCGTGGGTGCGTTTAAAAACATACAATTTCACATGCACATGACACCCAGACCCGAAACAACAATTTTTGGATCATACAAAGAGTTGCTCCGTGCGGGAATCAAACCCGCTACCCGTTGCGCGGCAGCCAGTTACCCAGCAACCGCACCAACCGTGCAGTCAAATACAATACAATTAATTAGTACAATTAATCATAAACTTTATTTTTTTATATAATACATTTGATTCTGGGCCATCACGTAAGCATGCTACAATCAAATGATAAATATCTGCCATTAAATTGTGGAAATTATCGTTGGGATGAAATAATGATTTTTTGTATAATCAACTTCATAATTGAAAGATTGCATATCAACTTCTGAACTACATAAATCACGCATGCAAGTCTTACACGTCCTGAAAATGTTAGCTTTAATTTTTTTTTATTATGTACCCCGCTACATATTTTTTTGATTCATTATAAATCAATGAATCATTTATTTTAATTTCATTCATCACTATTAATAGTGCATCAATATCACATGCAAAATCATCATTATCTGGCTAATCAGGTTTATTAGCAATCAAATTAAAAATGATTTATTGAAATGATTTATTGAAATCGTCCTCACAATAAAATTGGCTCTAACAGAATGAACAGAATTAAAATTATTAATCAGCAATATTTTATAAGCATTCATAAATTGAATACAATTGGGATTAATATTACGTACACCATTACTTCTAATACCACTAAAAAAGTTTTCCAAAGGATCCTGATTAAAGTTTCTAGTAAGATTTATTTTATAATCAACATACAACCACATTTCCTTAAGTTTTTATATTATGAATCCAATTTTCGATTGAAGGAATAGACTCATGCTTAATCAATACAGAATCATTTCTTCTAACTACGCGGTCTCCACTCCAGGACTCGCTTACCCCAACGGTTGTCGGTCCTGCGGCTAATATGGCCGGCCCACTGCCACTTCAGCTTGCTGATCCGGTGGGCTATGTCGATCACCTTGGTTCTCTGCCGAATCACTCAGGTGAATATAATTTCAAAAAAGAATAAGCCAAGTAACATAACAAATGTCAACGATTTTATATTATTCATCACAGCCTTTCTCCACGGTACACAATGGTACTAATAAAGAAAGAAAATATAATATAAGAAATAATATAATAATATAAAATAAAATCTATACTAATATTATAAAGCTGAAGAGTTTGTTTGTTTGTTTGAACGCGCTAATCTCCGGAACTACTGGTCCGATTTCAATAATTCTTATTGTGTTGAATAGTGCATTTATCGAGGAAGGTTATAGGCTATAAAACATCAAAGCTATGACTAATATAGCCATTCCCCTGCAGAACGGGTGATCGTTTTGTACCGCGCGGAAGTAGCTTATATAATATACTTATATAATATAAGAAAGAAAAGAGAATATGAAGGTGTAGATACTAACTTGACAAAAATCTCAAGGCACTAGACACTCTCTGGCTGTACACTTGTGCCGCAAACTTGAATTTCATTTTGGGTATTTTGTTTTTATCGACATGTATTTCTGTGAGTTTATTGACTAATCAAATTTCGTCATCCCCATCATCAATACCTAATAACATTTTTAGATGTTCCCACTTAGTCCATTTGACTTCACCATTTTGAACAAATTTGGCATTTTTACTTAATAAATTGTTTCTCTCACATTATCCTCTATTTCATTGTCTGGACTTTAAAAGAGACTATGACCTCTGAGTTTGTTTCGGCATTTCTTCTCAGAGTAGTCGGATAGGAAATGTCGGCCTCATCTAGCTATTTGAAATATTGACGTGTAAAAGTGTTATTTTATAACCTATTTACAGAAATAAATATCATTTATCTGACTCCTTTGAGAAGGTGCGGGGTTTCGAACAGGGGAAATATTTTTTGACCATTAATTTCAAAGGCTTGACTATTATAACTATTCCCCTGTCGTACATATCTTTCTCTTGTATCGCTTTGTAGCTCCCGCACCACTCTTACATTTGTTGTGGCATAATAATAATTTATAGCATATGATTTATTCTCACGTATTAAGCTGTATATTTACAAAGTTTCATCACAATCTATTCGGTAGCTTTTGCGTGACCGATTACTACACAACTTAACTATAGATAGGATGTACCTAAACCTTTTCGTTGTACATTAATTTACAAAGTAGCACTTCAATCGTGATTTATTAGGCATGGTTATCGAGTAACAACTCCAAAATCGTGAGCAGCCAGTATTCCGGATATCTTGCCAAGCTATCGCGAAAGCAGTTATCAAAATCCAAATTCGAAGCCAAGTAGTATCAGGTGTGGTAGAAATTCAAAATCCGTAGGAAGATAGCCAAGTCGTCAAAAAAATTAATAAAAAAGCACAATTATAACACCAGCGAAACGTTCAGAAATAAAAATAAATTAATTAAAAAAATTAAAAAACCCGAGCAAAGAAAATTGTTCTGAAAGTTTTGAAAACAAAATGGCACTTCAAATCCCCAACCATAGACACTCCAGCACATAAACTATATCCGTGACTATAACTATTAAAATAATTTGTTTTTATTAAAATGACTAGACGTGATACTTTAAAATCATATTTTATTTATTATTTACATAAACAAACATAATTATTATATTGTTGTTTTTTACAATGTTTGTATTAAGTCTATAAATATATTTGAAATAATGCCATCTATTGAGAAAAAAAAGCAAAATCTAAAATGTATTGTTGCCCTTAACCACGAGATGACGCTAGTTTCTATGAACATTTTTGTAACTGTCATTTTTGTATAGGAGTTTCACCCCCCGGTACTGTCAATTATTAAACTGTCATGCGTTTTAGGAATTTCTTTTCTTTGATGTATGAATGGAGCGCATGACAGGAAGGTGACAGTGTTGCTATTTATCAAAAACAAAATTACCGATTGATATTAAACAGAAAAGTAGATTTTCCTTATTACTCTTTCATTATAGAGAAAAACTACCTACTGAATCCGCTTAATTTTGAAAATGATAAAGATTAACTTTAAATGGTTGCAACAGTTACTTATTTTTTTTACTTTTTTTTTTTATGAGACATGCCGGTAATCGAGCAGACGTATTACCTGATGGTAAGCAATCGCCGCCGCCCATGGACACTTGAAACACCAGAGGCTTTACAAGTGCGTTACCAGCTTTTTGGGAGTAAGGAATTTAAGGGTTGTTGTTCGGGAATGGGGATGGGGAAGATTGGAAAGGGGAATTGGGCCTCCGGTAACCACACTCACACAACGAAACACAACGAAACACAACGCAAGCGTTGTTTCACGTCGGTTTTCTGTGAGGTCGTGGTATTACTCCGGTCGAGCCGGCCCATTCGTGCCGAAGCATGGCTCTCCCACACTTAGTTTGAAATTGAATGATACTATTTGAAATGTAATGGTTAGACTTAACTGTTGTTTTTTATTTAGATATGCACGTGACTACGTTTAAAGATCTAGGTAATATCCAGTTAATCCAGTATAAACTACTGATCTTTGCATTTGTGTAAGTTCGTACAAAGCGAGACTAAAATAAACTTGTACTCTTTGTCTAGCCGTATGTACTTAAACATTATTGTTCTAATATTATTCTTAAGTGCACTAAAACGTTAATTTAAATATTGGTACAAATTAAAATAAATGATGACATTTTTGTTCAAAATCAAAATATATTACCACTTATATTCGAAATATTTCAACGTTGGCAACACAAAAATGTATGAATGAAGGTCAGGTGACTTTACGTTTCGTTATTGATCAGAGTTATTTTCCAGTTTAAATATTTTATTAATGAAAATAATTTATAAAGAGAGAATTATTGATCTATGATTACTGATATAGCGACATAATAAGTTACAACGAAATTTAAACTAACAAGAAAAGAAAATATATCTATAAGTAGATCTCATACATTATGTCTCAGGGAAATAACAAAATCAGAGATTTCACGAAATCCCGACACTTTTTTTATGAAATAGGGGGCAAACGAGCAGACGGGTCACCTGATGGTAAGCGATCAGCGCCGCCCATGGACACGAAACAGGAATGGGGAATTTTGTTAAGAGTTGTCGAATATTGTTGTTCATTACACTTTCTCACCAGAAACTAACTATTGAAATAATTAAAAATAAAGAATAGGTAGGTACTGTAATTGATGAATAGAATGAAGTAGGTACTCGACTCGACTGCACGGTTGGTGCGGTGGCTGGGCAACTGGCTGCCGCGCAACGGGTAGCGGGTTCGATTCCCGCACGGAGCAACACTTTGTGTGATCCACAAATTATTGTTTCGGGTCTGGGTGTCACGTGCATGTGAACTTGTATGTTTGTAAACGCACCCACGACACAGGAGAAAATCCTAATGTGGGGCAACATTTTTTTAAAAGAATAAAAAAAAACTTAATTAATTTATGAAATAAAATAATAATTGCAAAGTTACTGGTTCTAGTAAAATGTCTGGCCTTTGTTTAGTTGTGGACATCTTCCATGAACTGATTCTTAGATGAGCAATCACGCTCTTGGGTGTTTTGCTTTTAACCTTATGATAATGACGATGAGGATAAAACTGGATGGGTCACAGATAGGTAGGTGGTTCGACTAAGTGGTTTTCGTAGGTAGGTACTTACTAACTTAAAATATCTCGATAAAACATCATCAGCGCTGGTCGTTTAACATCAGGTGATCCATTTACTCGGTTACCATATTCCTTAAGAAAAAATCTGTGTGGGAGATATTTCTTTAATTAAAAATATAAATCCATAAAAAATTATCCAACTTGAGCCTACACTAATACACAGCTAAAAAATCAGGGATTTCGTAAAATCACTGAAGTAAGATACCAGATTCTACGAAATTGCAGTGATTTTACGAAATCCCTGATTCCATAATCTTGCTACAACATAAACATATACAAACTATTGGCTTCACAAAAAAGTATTTGGCACATAATCTATATAAAAAAACGAAATAAAATCGAACGAGAAAATTACGAAGACAAAAATAACTGTTGATCCATGGACAAGAAAATAAAGAAATGTGGTGATGTTGTATAAAAAGAAAGCTTTTTCGTAAAAAATACAAAACATAAAAAAATCGTATAAAGGTGAGTTGAATAATGTGCTAATTTAAATTTATTATTTTACGTAGGAATATTTATAGGAAACTAGCAAACCCGGCGAACTCCGTTTCGCCACCAATGATTTTCCCTGATTTTCTGCTTTTCTTTTAAATTTTTTCAAACGCTTGCGTTGTGAGTGAGGTTTTAGGAGGCCAAATTACTCCCCGTCCCAATCTTCCCAATCCTCGATTCCCCGACAACCTTTAAATTCCTAACCCCCAAAAGGCCGGTAACGCACTTGTATTGTAACGCCTCTGGTGTTTCAAATGCCCATGGGCAGCGGCCCCGAAGGCTACCCACTGACCGGCGATTGCTTACCATCAGGTGATCCGTCTGCTCGTTTACCGGCTTACACCATAAATTATGGTGATGACGATGTCCATATCTTGCGTTGCAAATTATCACTACATAGTATAAAACAAAGTCGCTTTCTATGTCCCTATGTCCCTTTATATAATTAAATGTTTCAAACTGCGCAACGGATTTTGATGCGTTTTTTTTAATAGATAGAGTGATTCAAGAGGAAGGTTTATATGTATAATACATGCATAATATATCATCATTGCATCCATGCGAAGCTGGAGCGGGTCGCTAGTACAAAATAAACTTTTATCCGTTTGTTCACAGATTAGAAAAATCAAGGAAAAAACAGATAATCCAATAAGAAGGATAGATGTCGCTTTAAGTATATACAGTTGGAAGTTAATCCAGTGTGTTGGTCCAATCTATGTGAACCATGAGTACTAACAAGAAACAGTAAGAAACAAATTGTTTTTAATACTTAACATTTATTTTATGACGTTGCCCCACACTAGGATTTTCTCCTGTGTCGTGGGTGCGTTTACAAACATACAAGTTCGCAATGTAATGTATGTAGGCATTGCCGATGATGCGGTCCGTACGTTGCGGATCAGTGGACGCAGTTGTATGAGTTTCTATACAAGATAAACTAAAATCCGTTGCGTGCGATGCGATGCGGGCCTGTGGATACGTACCTTTAGCCGGCCAGTCGACTGCCAGGCATCCAGTGAAACTGTATATTACAAACAATATTTTTATCTTTTTAAACTGACATGGTCACTAACACTATTATTAGAACTTATAACGGGATATTTACCATGTTTATTCATTTTATCTTAACACTATTCGGCCCGTACCGGTTCGCGATATAAGTTTTTAAACTGACATGGTCACTAACACTATTATTAGAACTTATAACGGGATATTTACCATGTTTATTCATTTTATCGAGTTTCCGATATTTCGGCACTGTTGCAAGCGCCATGTTCACGGATTAACTCTTGCAACAGTGCCGAAATATCGGAAACTCGATAAAATAAATAAACATGGTAAATATCCCGTTATAAGTTCTAATAATAATATTTTTATCTACTTACTACCCTTCCACTTTCAGAACAGCAAGCGGACAGAAACAGCAAACAGCAAGCGGGGATGGACCCGCAGATAAAAAGAAGGATAAACATGAAAAAGATCTGAAGGAAAAAGGTAAAATAAATTATAAAAAATTATAGGCCAAATTAAAAGTACCCTTAATCGACGAGCATGCGTGAAAAGACTGATGACTGTTGATGAAGCAAAAGTGGTGTGTAAGAATCGTAGCAATTAGCTGCCTACCCCCATGGGATGTATAGAGGCATTACGTGCCGTAATGTTCACCTCTGCCTACCCCTTCGGTGATAAAAGTCGTGGCGTTGTTGTTATGACCGATGTTTCTGTTCATTTTAGGGACCAAATCTTCGAATCTAGATGCCTATTCGAGAATGATGTCAGATCGAGGTGAGTACCAACCATTATGTGCCCTCGGGTGCTAGGTACCCAGCGGCAAGAGTGTGTAAGATGCTTTTATCAGGTCGACCTGTAACGAACTATGTAATAAAATCTAAGAATCTGAATTACACACACTTGTAATTGTTGTATCATCATGAAACTTGGCAGTTGTATGTAGATTGGATGACAATACAATATTATGGTACCATCGAGCTGGTCTGATGGTGGAATTGGAAGGTGGCTGATGGAACCTTAGACCTTGCCTACTAGTATAGGGTGACTGGTAATTAGTGAACGATATTTAAACACGTGATTGTATTCATGATTACAAACAACTTTCCCAAAGAAACTTGTTTTGTATACTCATTAGTTTTGTTTTTATCACAATAACAAAATAACAAAATTTTGCCCGCGTATGCTTTGACATGATCTGCTGTTAGCAGGCGAGACGCCCGCGCCCGCGGTATCGGAAGAATAGTAACTAGGCAGGTATTTTGCAACTTTACACGCGCTTGCCTATGAAATTTTGTTGTTTTGTTAATATAAATGATATTTATTTTTGCGAATAGGTTACAATGTAATAATGTAACACGTAAATCTCTTAAATAACTAGATGAGGCCGGCATTTCCTATTGGATTACTCCGAGAAGAAATGCCGAAACAAATTCAGAGGTCATATTCTCTTTTTAAACACCAGATTTGTGATATTGTAATAAAAATAAAACTAATGAGTATAAAAAAAATTTTCTTTGGAAAAGTTGTTTATAATCATGAGTACAATCACGTGTTTAAATATCGTTCACTAATTATTTATCAGTCACCTTACATAATGCCGATTTTTCCTGATAACGATGACATTTCAATCAGAAGCATATTTTAGGTTTTTATTTTTAACTATGAATTTATCACATATGTTAATATTTTCTTCATTTAAAGAAGGCAAAAACAAAGTTGAAGCATCGAAGTCAAGGATGGCCAAAGAAGAGCCCCCGCCAGTCTCGGAGATAAAGATTGTGAACACACCGTCTCAGATTGCTAGGCAGTAAGTATACGAGACAAGCTCTACTAGTTTCAGAACACACCGGGTCTCATGAGCAGCGTGCGCGGTTATGTCGCGTGGCAAATCTTATTCATTAATTTGTAGGGTAATTAGTGAACGATATTTAAACACGTGATTGTACTCATGATTACGAACAACTTTCCCAAAGAAACTTTTTTGTATAAGTACTCATTAGTTTTATTTTTATCATAATCATCAAGTTTTTTCTTTTTAAAGCGTTAGGCAAAGACATCATTCAGTTCAACGGTTCAACGCCCACTTTTAACCATTTATATTATAAGGCAGATACAATTCAAATCCGTGTTCAATTCATTCTTCTCGTCTAGCGATGCAGAACTCAGAGCAATACGTAGGAAACAACGCTTCAAACGTCGCTGGCCGGAGGTCACCAAGGTGATATTCAAGACTAAACCCTGGCATCCACCTCCACCACCTCAAAAACCACCTCCAGTGGTAAGTAGACCACCAGCTGGTCCGAAAACAGCAGCTCATGTAGTGTAGATGTCCAGTCAACAAGGATGTAGCGAGGTTGACTGTCCAGGCGACACACGTACTTAGGTATCGTCATGAGCTAATGTTCACATGTAAACAGCAGCTCATGTAGTGTAGATGTCCAGTCAACAAGGATGTAGCGAGGTTGACTGTCCAGGCGACACACGTACTTAGGTATCGTCATGAGCTAATGTTCACATGTAAACAGCAGCTCATGTAGTGTAGATGTCCAGTCAACAAGGATGTAGCGAGGTTGACTGTCCAGGCGACACACGTACTTAGGTATCGTCATGAGCTAATGTTCACATGTAAACAGCAGCTCATGTAGTGTAGACCCCTGAGCGATCTTCTTGATTCTAGGTGATAGAACGTCCTGATTTCCTCACTCGCACCTGGGTACCGCCTTATGCGAGGAGAAGGCGGCCCAGAGCCAAGTTGCCGAGGATACCACCAGAGCAAGTCACACAGCCATTGCCTTTAGCACCTTCCAAGTTGAGAAAGGTTAGTTCCAAGATCATGATTATCAATTTAATAAGAGTTAGTTAAGGCTGTATCATTACCAGAGAAAATAATACATTTGGCACCATCTCTACTCTTCCCGCGGGTGTCGTATACCCAACTAAGGTACTATACATTTGACAGAGACCGGGCAGTAGCGCTCTCTGATAAACCTGAACCTTTTAAACATCCAACCCCTTTAAGCGAGAAGATAATGGCTCTTATGTAGAGGCGGCGCATAGTCCAGTAGTGGACTATCATGGAGTAATGATGATGAAGAGGCGTTTGGTTTGGTTGATTAATTTTCTGTTTAGTAAACGAACAAACGGAGCATCTGATGGTAAGCAATTGTTATCTTCCGAGGACACCCGAAACACCAGAGGCGTTACCAATGTCTTTTGGGGGTCATGAATTTGAGGATTCAAGATTTTATTGAGGAGGGGGTATTTTTTTTTTTAAACATTGCCTCACATTAGGATTTTCTCCTGTGTCGGGGGTGCGTTTACACATATTAAGGTCACATACACATCACGCCCAGACCCGGAACAACAATCTGTGGATCACACAGAGAGTTGTTCCGTGCGGGAATCGAACCCGCGATACGTTGCACGGCAACCGTGCAGTCAAAATTGGGCCTCACCTCACTCATACGACGACTCACGTCGGTTTTCTGTGAGACCGTATCATTTCCGTCGAGCCGGCCCATTCGTGCCGAAGCATGGCTCTCCCACACTTCTTATGGGCACAAGCTGTATGTTAACCAGCATTCATGTAATCGGCCATTGACCAGTCTCCAAGGAAAGGCGAAAATACCAGACCAGAAATACTATGTCAAGAACTTGGATCCTTACTAATGTGATATCTACTCCTGAATCCAGATCTGGCACAACTTCAGCCAGGTGGACAAGAACAAGATGATATTGCAGGGACGGCTCGGATGCAACTCCAAGAAGTACTCTTCAACTCATTGTGGTTAGTGGTTTACGTCTTATTATCCACTTCTAGTCTTGCTAGCTTGGGGTCTTGTTGGTCACCAGATTGCGCAATTTTTCGAGCAGATGTATCACCTGATGGTAAGCAATCGCCGCCATCCATGGACACTTGAAACACCAGAGGCGTTACAAGTGCGTTGCCGGCCTTTTGGGGTTAGGAATTTAAGGGTTGTTGGTGAATCGGGGATTGAGAAGATTGGATGGGGGGAATTATAGCTCTGGTAACCTCACGCACACAACGTAAGCGTTGTTTCACGTCGGATTTCGGTGAGGTCGTGGTATCAATCAGATCGAACCGGCCCATTCGTGCCGAAGCATGGCTTTCCCACACTTGAACTTGTCACTTGTCCAATCACTGCAGTTGTTAAATATTGAACGTCTAATATTGGAAGTAGATCGAGAAGTTCACACTAGTGCCAGTAGAAGTAAGGGGGAATTCCTGAAGTAAAGGCAATTAGGCTGTTCGAAATATTCGCTATGGATACAACAAAACTTAGAAAATGTCACAACGTTCTTGATTCTACTCTAAACCAGTCTCCTCTCTCTAGGTGCCCAAACTGGATGCATAGCAGTGGTCTGTCGCGCCCTCCTGGATGAGAAGACTCCAGCAGAGTTTGTGAGGAGCGACGTGGATGAACTCATTGATGCTGGTGACAGATACTACAAGCAGTGCATGATTGCACTCAAATGTTATAAAGGTAATTTTGGCAATATTTTTGAGCCTGCCTCGTTGGCCGAGTGGTTGCAAGTGCGAAGGCCGGGCAAGGGGGCTCGGAGTTTCCCGGGTCGGGTGAAGTATTACTGGGCAATTTTCGATTTTTAGAAAATTTCCAGTGGTAGCACAGAGTCTGGAAATGTGCCCGGTATATGGCAATAGGCTCACCACCTATTATATGGGACTTACAACATAAATTGTAAAAAGTGGGTGTATGTACATTGTACAGTGGAATTACGTGCCATAATGTGCACCTCTGCCTACACCTTCGGGGATTAAAGGCGTGACGATATGTATGTATATGTAGACGCGGCCAAACGTCGACCCATCAAATGAATGGTTGAAAAAAAATGGTTGTGGCGGGCCAATAGCTACCACAATATCTGTCTCTCAATTTCTTTACAAATCTCCTCCAGGGAAACCAGCTCTTCAGTTAAACCAGCTCCTGACGTCATTCTACCTCCACGACACCAAGTATACAGTCAAACTACTGGAGATGGACAAGGGTCTTCTGGCGAAGCACCCTGATAATATTCAAGCTGATCAAGACTTTATGGCGTGAGACTTAAAATTGAATTTTGCTTGTAACATAGTTTGTTGTTAGGATGAATTTTGCTCTTCAGGCAGATTAGCTGTATGGTGACGGCTGAGTAGAATATTTTTAGGTACTCACCCCACGCTATTTACTCTAAAGTGACAAACTCTTTGTAATGAAAAAATATTTTCTAATTTTTAGTTCGGTTGCATATAAAAGCGTGTTGTTTAGTTTTTTTAAACTATTATTTATTAATTAATTCAAATTCATTATCTTTCCTTCCCAGCCTGATGGAAAAGAAAGTAGGTACCCAGTACATGCTGATCCTGTCTATCGGTGGTGACCGTCACTTCTTGATCTGGGGCCATCCACCAGACCCTGAAGTTGGCAGCCAAGCGAAGACCATCTGCTATATCTTCGATCCTCACATGCTGAATGATTTGGGACAAGTGGACAAGCTGTAAGTAGACTTCAGTAGACCTGGGGCCTTAGTCTGCTATTACAATTGTGTCATAATGTTCGATCATTGAGCAGTGCAAGAGGGACGGAGCTATGTAGGTTGTATAGCCCCTGTTCTGTGGTAAGTAGGTTTATGAAACAATCTTTGAAGATATTGTGATTTTTGATGTTCATAGATATTTTATGGTATTAGCCGATAAACGAGCTGACGGATCACCTGATGGTAAGCAATTATCACTGGATCTTGGACACTCGAAACACCAGAAGCGTTACAAGTACGTTGCCGACCTTTTGGGGGTTAGGAATTTAAGAGGATTGCGAAGATTGGGAAGGTATTTCTCCGGTCGAGCCGACCCATTCGTGCCGAAGCCTGGCTCTTCCAAACTTGTCTGTGACCGAATCATTAGTCGAGGATTATAGTTATAATTATAAAAAATGATTTGGTTAATGCAACTTTACACTTACAAACAAAAGTTAGTAGGTATCTAAATCTCAAAATCATTCAAGGAATGAATCCTAAATAGCTTTAAAATTGTCATCATCATACAATCAGCCACGTACCGTCCACTGCCCCCCACAGTCCTCCCCCAATGACTACACATCGCGAGGTTGGAAGCGACCTGCTTACAGCGAATGTCTACGACTTCTACAAGGTCATCTCTCCACCTCGTTCAAGAACCTTCATTACTTCTGTATTTTCCATCATCAGGTCTGGAGCTGGCGCCTTCCTTCGTTACGCAGGCATCACATCCTTCGTCCTAGATTTCTTGTCTAACTATGGCGATTTGGATGCTGCGAAGAAGGGAAACCCGAAGCCACCCATCACCCTCACCAGTGTTGAGGTAAGATAAACAGCAGCTCATGTAGTGTAGATGTCCAGTCAACAAGGATGTAGCGAGGTTGACTGTCCAGGCGACACACGTACTTAGGTATCGTCATGAGCTAATGTTCACATGTAAACAACAGCTCATGTAGTGTAGATGTCCAGTCAACAAGGATGTAGCGAGGTTGATTGTCCAGGCGACACACGTACTTAGGTATCGTCATGAGCTAATGTTCACATGTAAACAGCAGCTCATGTAGTGTAGATGTCCAGTCAACAAGGATGTAGCGAGGTTGATTGTCCAGGCGACACACGTACTTAGGTATCGTCATGAGCTAATGTTCACATGTAAACAGCAGCTCATGTAGTGTAGATGTCCAGTCAACAAGGATGTAGCGAAGTTGACTGTCGTGTTACTTCTTACTAGTATTATAATTACGAAAGTTTCTGTATTTGTGTGTATGTTTGTTACTCAATCTCGTCAAAATTGCTTGGGATGGGGATAAAATTTGCATAGGTGTAGTTTATGGTCTAGAATAACATAGGTTTTTTATCCTACTGGAACGCAGGCGAAGCTGCGAGCAGAAGCTAGTAGATACTCACATCAACCGTCCCTTTGGATTCAAAAGCCAGTAGCAGCGTGACAATCGCCGCGTTATGTGTCGCGGGATGCTGCTCATGAATATGAGCCTCTAGCATGGTTTGAAACTAGTCGAGTTCCTCGTCAAACAGTTATATGAGTTCTTCTGATAGATCGTTCAACGTGAGCCATTGATTCGGGAGCCGACGTACGAGTTGGACCTCAAAGCCCTGAAGGTGCACTGTCGGAGTGAATGGGACAGCCTGAACATCAACGCGCTCATTGAGAAGAAGAGAGAGGTAACCTTGGACACATTAAGCTATGCACAACCAGTGTAAACTGACCGTTGAATAACAGCTCACGCATAGGGCCCACTTAGTTTTAAGTCAAATTTCCGTGGTGCTTGGCGACTGGGCTTCTTCCAGTTGTGCAGTCTCTTTTGTGCCTTTAGGCTTAAGTCATTCTGTCTCCAGCTGTGACACTGCTCTCAACCAATCCAATAAAAATAGGATGATAATAAGCTACCGCGATGTTTAATGATTCGTTAAAAAAAATAACGTTTTTTGAAAAATCACCCTCCTGCATTAAATTCACAGAGCGAAGTGGAAATTATTGTTTTCTTTTTCTTCTCCTCTAATAATATCTTCTGATTTATTTCGTTGCGGGATCCAAGACAGTCATTCTTTCCCTGGGACGCGCCGGTCTTCAGTGTTCCGGTGTTTTCATGGTTGTATCTACTGTAGATCCTGGTGCACAGGAGTTGCAGCGGTATGGGAGATGGGAAAGGTAATACAAAGCGAGGTGACACTAACGACGACGACGACTAAGTGACATTAACAGCAGTGCAAAGGAGCCTAACTCCGTCCCTCTTGCACTGCTCAATGATCGACCATTCTGACACAATTATAATAGCGGACTAAGGCCCCTGGTTGTGTATAGCTCGTAATGAGTACCTGTGTATAGGTTATAATATATTAGAGATGCCTATTAGATTTCAAGTTGCCATGGTTTGGTTTCCCTTAATTTCAGGGGCAGTATCCGCTTGCATCGCTCAGTGCAGTCAGTCTGGCCACGTCCAGGGCGACGCCGAGGAGGAAAATCAGGGAATTCTATCAGAAGATGCCTAAAGACGTAAGTGGAAGTCATTTTAATAAGAAATTTGAGTTACAAATTTGAATTTTGAGTTCCGTGCTCGATTTCTCGGTGCCCTAAAGAAAAAAGGTGTCAAATATTATATTTTTGAAAAAAAAAATGGTGCAGTAGCTAGCCAACATATCGTCAGTCCGATTCCTGAACGGGAAAATACTGTTCAGAAATTTAATGCATGAAATATTATGTTTGCAAATGCACTCACGATGACGAGCGGTGGGCAAAACTTACTACTGAGTGGAGTCCACTCAACGTCCACAGACGTCGCCGCCCAAAAGGAGATGGCGGGACGAACTCGACATCTATGACAAGGATTGGCCGCAAAAAACTTTAAACAGAGAGGAGTGGAAGGAGGGTAGGGAGGCCTTTGCCCTGCAATGAGACGATCATGGCTGAAATCTAAATCTAAATGCACACACGACACAAGACAAAATTCTACTGCACCAATGTTTAAAAAAGTAGCCTCACATTTTTTTTTACATTTGATGGGTCGACGTTTGGCCGCTATCTCACCTGATGGTAAGTGATGATGCGGCCTACGATGGAGCACGTCTGCCCATAAGCAACCTATTCATTCGGGCTTTAAAGACACCCAGATTATACCCATCAGGAAACACAGGAGTCCGGCAAGAAGTTCCACTCCCTAGCAGTTCGCACAAGGAAGTTTGAAGCGAAGCGCTTCTCTTTTTATTTTCCCTATTTCATCTATTTTCATGTCTTCTAGCCTCCTCCTATCTTGCCCATGAATCCGGACAGAGCCCCTCAGAACCCCACCAACGAGCAGATTATGTCACTCCGAGGTGAGAACTTCTTCCTCTACTCCCCAAGACTGGATGGACATACCTTCGGAAGGTGAGGAGTTTTAATCACTACATAGTATAAAACAAAGTCGCTTTCTCTGTCCCTATGTCCCTTTGTATGCTTAAATCTTTAAAACTACGCAACGGATTTTGATGCGGTTTTTTAATAGATAGAGTGATTCAAGAGAAAGGTTTATATGTATAATACATGCATAATATATCATCATTGCACCCATGCGAAGCTGGGGCGGGTCGCTAGTAAATGATAAATTATATTTATTTTTGCAAATAGTAACATATGATAACACTTTTACACGTCTATCTCTAAAATAACTAGATGAGGCCGGACAGATTTCCTATCGGACTACTCTGAGAAGAAATGCCGAAACAAACTCAGATGTCATAGTCTCTTTTAAAGTCCAGACAATGACATAGAAGATAATGTGAGAGAACCGTGCAAGTTGATTCTGTAGTGGCCTTACAGGAAAGAACCACAGCAGTGGTCTTGTTCAGATGGCAGTACGCATGTGTCAGTTTACAATCAGCTCAGCTAACGGCTGTTGCTGAATGATCCGACGAACAATATCAACGAAAAGAACATCTGGGTAGGTCTCATAAATGCTCACACTGTCAGAATATAATTAACTAAAAGTGAAATGACTAAGCAAACTCTCGCACGGTCCTCAAACTAACAATTTCAAAAATAAAATGTTAAAGAAAATATATCGAATGATATTAATGTATATCATGTCAAATTGTATAAAAATGTAAGAACCACAGCAGTATACACGGACCTGTTCACATAGCAGCACGCATTAATTTGACTGCACAGTTGGCGCGGTGCCTGGGCAACTGGCTGCCGCGTAACTTGTAGCGGGTTCGATTTCGGCGCGGAGCAACTCTTTGTGTGATCCACAAATTGTTGTTCTGTCTGGGTGTCATGCGTATGTGAACTCGTATGTTTGTAAACGCACCATCTCTATCTCTATCTCTATTTCTATCTGTAATCTCTTGGTCATGACAAGCTTACACTTCTTTCAGAGCCCCCTTAAAATCAAATGTCTTCTTTCTACCTTTAGGGATGACATGATCCCACTACCAAAGTCGGAGACAGTTCTCCACAGCCCAGTGGAGATAGCTGACCAGAATTATCACTCGCAGTACGTTCAGCTCGATGTGGAGAAGTGGATCCTGAGGGGTACCAGGCATATGGCCAGTCATAGGTGAGTATTTTTTTTATGAGCAGATGTATCACCTGATGGTAAGCAATCGCCGCCGCCCATGGACACCTGAAGCACCAGAAGCGTTACAAGTGCGTTGTGGCCTTTTGGGGGTTAGGAATTTAAGGGCTGTTGGGGAATCGGGGATTGGGAAGATTGGGCAGGGGGGAATTGGGCCTCCGGTAACCTCACTCACACAATGAAACACAATGCAAGCGTTGTTTTACGTCGGTTTTTATGTAAGGTATAGGCGGTTCGTTTTTATGGTATAAGCGACAAACGAACAGACGGATTCCCTGATGGAAATCTGGTGGTATATGGCAAAGGAAAAACATCACCTGATGGTAAGCAATCAGCGTCGCTCATGGACATTCACAACACCAAAGGAGATGTAAAGGTGCTTTTCCACCAGAGATGTGCTATGCTATTTTGCTGTGGATGCGTTTGGCTTCCACCAATCATAGCAATATTTTTCATGGTATAGTGGGCAAATGAGCAGACGGTTTTTTTTTTTTTAAAATCATTTATTTATTAAAGTTTACATATTTAACTTTTACATCAAAAATCGCCAAACTGTATTACAGTTTGTTGGCGATAGTGGCGCTCTTATACTTATACAATATTATTACTTATTACTACTATTTATGGTTACAGAATATATATCTTTATATTATATCTAAAACAATGAACTTTAATTTTAAACAGGTACTTCTGTGTTTAACATATTTATAAATTCCTTCTTCAGTCTTTTCTTTAAGGATAATTTGTTTACCTGATGATAAGCTATCAACTGTTGCGTTGCCAGCCGAATGTTGAATGTCGTATCGGTTCGAAAATACCGCCGACGTCAGCTCATTCTACAGTTTAGCTGTGCGAGGCAGAAAGCTTCGTGAAAAACGCACATTTGTATCACTACATAGTATAAAACAAAGTCGCTTTCTCTGTCCCTATGTCCCTTTGTATGCTTAAATCTTTAAAACTACGCAACGGATTTTGTTACGGTATTTAAATAGATAGACTGATTCAAGAGGAAGGTTTATATGTATAATATAATATCACCATTGCGCCCATGCGAAGCTGGGCAGGGTCGCTAGTATTATATTTTTTTTAAATATATGTGTGTCCTTTTCAAAGGTACCAGGTCTTCAAGACGTTTACTGGCATTGCTTGCTGTGTGGCAGCATTGGGCATGCTGAGACGGTACCGCGCCAGGGCGTGGAACGAAGACATGTTCGATGAAACGCTCGATATTGGGTTTAATATGTTTAGGGTACGTATATACCTATATTATGCCTTTTTATTATGCATCATCATCATCAGCCGAGAGATGTCCACTGCTAAACAAAGGCCTCCCTTTTATAAAACGTTTTTATTTAGTTTGTTCCTATTTGTTGGTCGAGTGTTCGCAAGTGCAACTGCCGGACAAGGGATTTCGGGTTCGATTCCCGAGTTGGGCAAAGTATTACTGGGCTTTTTTCGATTTTTCGAAAATGTTTCAGTGGTATCACGGAGTCTGGAATTGTGTCCAGTATATGGCAATAGTCTCACCCCCTATTACATGGGACTTATAAACACAAATGGTGAAGAGTGGGTGTACATTGTATAGCGGTATTAATGAGCACCTCTACCTACCCCATCGGGGAAAAAAGGCGTGACGTTGCATATTCTATTTGTTGGTTTGTTTGAGTCTTCAGTAATTGGAATTCCACTCCCTTCTTGACGACATATCGATCTGATATTTGGTACACACTTTTAATCTTGATGACGCGTCAAAGTGGCATCTGGCTAGAGGGACTTTTTTTAAGGGGCGAAAATCATCTATTGACTTTTCTTGCTTTGCGTGAGGCGAAAGGGAGTGTGACTCTTACTAACTAAAAACACCCTGTTCCTACTGAGCTGAACTGCTCTTTGAGCCGGAGCCCTGGTTAACCGGCTAGGTAGTCTGAAGCTTCGGAATGTCAGCTTTACAGGGCCTCATCTGTGGTGGTCTGATGGCTCTTTGAAGCGCACGCAGAACGCAACGCGCCGTACTACCGGGTAGGTTAGAGGCACTAGATCATATCTTTCGTTATACAATTTGGTAGTATCCTCGATCAAAAATAAATTATTACAACTTTTCAATACAATAAAATACTGAAAAATAATCACACTCTCGTTCATAAAGGACCATGCCCATATTAGTATGGAGCTAAAAGTCAGCACTGTCATGCGATGCCCAAATTGCAGCCCTATGTCATATGATAGCCTTTTAATAGTATTTTTATAATATCTAGATTTTATGTCATTTAAAGCACCGATTCACAAGTAATTCTATATTAAACATGATAACTTACTACTGATATTTTATATGCATTGTATCGTTTACGGACAGCAATGCTATTAGTTTTTTATTAGGAACTTCATGATCATCACTTATATTTAAGTATAAAAGGACACTGATCTGGCCTACGTCTACCTACTAGTCTTGTTTCCATAGTATAGTGTCAATATAAATGTGAAAACGATTAGGTTCGATGCAAAACTTGTACTCGAGTAAACAGAACTCAATATGGAAAGAGACTAATGACTCACAACAAATGGGTATTTTTGATGAGATTATAAAAGCATATTGTGATAAAATAGAACGGGTTGTATTAAACTATATTTTTATATTTGACATCAATTAACTGCTTGACTTAAAGGCAAATAAAAATACCAACATTTGTATTAGGTAGGTACTGTCTGATCTGTAAGCATTTACAATAATAATTTTATTAACAGATCTAATACTTAGGTTGTTTCAATTAAATGGGGTAAAATAATGTTCTCTGACTGATAAAATACTGATCTATTGCTGCATTCAAGGTTTGTGGCGATTGAGTACAAGTTTCGAATAAAATAAAAAAGCAGTATAAGTGTTAAATGTTTTATTCTTCAATTACAAGTAATATATTGTCTAAGAATGATGCTGGCGGCGATATATTGTCTTGGTGTCTAGCCCAACCCAAATACCATATTATGGCCATAACGTGGCAACAGCATCCCACTGTTCTGTTACCCACGAGACAGTTGCAACAGTAACCTAATATTGCATCTAAGCAATTACTACTCGAGGGCTGAGTGTCAATTAAAATATACGTAAAATATTTACGCCGACCAACATGGCGCGACTGGATTCGACCCCTTAATAAATAAGGTCTATTTCCTCCAACGGCCGCAACCATTTCTTCAGAGTGTTCCAGCTCAGGACATATTTCAATTTCATACAAGCCATTTTGTCGAACATGTTCGCCATAATATGATCGTGCTTGTTTTACCTGATATGGGCCCAATGCGAAAATAATCAATTCTGAGTAACTAAATACGGGAAATATATTTAATTGAGGAAACCTGCCGTCTATGCGTCTAAACATAACCGATCGCCTGTTTAAATTATAATTTGTTACAAATTCTGCTAAGTAATTAGGAGTATGTTGATACCTCAAGGCTCTTTCTATAATAAGAGAAGCATCTGGCCGATCTTGAAGCGTGGGGTGAAATCTGTTAATTAATGAAGCTGCAATTTTAAAATCACTCATTAAATGTGCATGAGCTCTATTAAAAAATCCTGGCGAAATAATTTAAAGTCCCTTTTAAATCGTCCGTTGACTACTTCCACTACCCATCGACATAATGTCACTAATCGACTTTTGTTTGCCTGAATAGTTGTTAGTTGTCGTTCTCCCTCGTTTAACGACTCAGGCTTCTGCACATTATAATTACAGGCCTCCAACAGTGGGATCGCATCTCTGAATCCTCGGTCGAGTATAAATACATCTCCCTCTCTGTAAAATGATCGCATGGGTCCAGATTCATCAGTAAATTAATCTTTCATTATTTCTGCATCGGTTTGAGTGGCAGCATAAGGGCCGATCACATCAATAATGTGCCCGTCTGTACACACACAAAGAAATGGTTTAACGAGGTTCACATATTTGTGTAAACTATAAGTTTCCTTTTGATAGAAATAATTGGAACTCTTTTCAATATATATGTAAGTGCCATCACATATTGTGATTGCAGGTCTGGTTTGATCAGAGCCATTTGGATTGCCAAACAAAGCATTTGGAATACTCAGATTTCTTCTTATGACATCTTCTCTATTAAGATGCTGCAATCCAATATGTAATGGTACAAAATGTTCCATAAAACATAAGCGTACAATGTTCATGTGCCTCTCCATAGTTGATCGAGGTATGTTAAATAATGAAGACAATCTCTTGTTACTGTCCCCTGTCCTCATTTTAATTAAAAAGATAGCCAAAGCAGATTTTGGTGATGGTACCTGATTAGCTAAAGGTAACTCATTAAATAAAATAATGAATTCAGACACTTCCAGTCCAGTCCAATAATGGCATATGTGGTTGGGCATTTCTTCAACACATTCAAAATTAAATGTGACAGTTTTTTGTTTTGCCATATTAACTAAATCTTCTATTTGATTTATACTAAAACTTGATATTGAAGATGATTGTTCTGGTAATTCACGCCAAGTATTAGAATACAAATGGTGATGGCAAACACGTGAATACCGGGGCACATAATAGTTGTAATCTACAATTAACATATTTTTAATAAATGTTGGTATTAAATGCATAGGTACATAACCGCAGTCGGAATAAATGCAGTGTCTTGATGTACTAGCAGCTCTCTTGTAATGAAGTAAATTGACCATTCCAACTGATCTCTGGCCCAGCTGAGAGGCAGAAGCAGGTGCAGGTGCCGGGACAGGGGCAGGTGCCGGAGCAGGGGCAGGTGCTGGAGCAGGGGCAGGTACAGGTGGCAATTGTGGTATAGCCATTTCTCGTTGAGAATCTTGTTCAAATTGTCGGCTAGCTCGCCGCCAGCAATTATGACAAACAGCATAGCTATCTCTTCCATTCTGAAAATATTTATGATTGTTAAAAATAAAGCAGTGTTAAAAAATATAAAATACACAATCTCTTGATTTACTAAGTTGAATAAACAATATAATGCAAATTAAGAGAGCTCTGACATTTATCATACTTGAATATATTAAAAAAATGCATAAAATGATTGTCATTGTAAAAACTATTACCACTGATATAGTTATAAGGATTATTTTCCAAATTGTTATAATTATGTGTCATTACCATTAATCATATTCAATGTAAGTAGTACTTAATAGGTGTTTAAGGATTTAGATAAATACCTGTACTGATCTAATCCATGGAAAAAAATCATATAATGGTCCATTTTCTTCGAGAGAATGAAGTCTAGCTTCATTCAAAGAACAGCCACAGCCAGCACAGATATTAGTATGACCTAATATTCTAGGTGTGTTTACATCAGCATTTTGTAAGAATACATAACATGCATGACATATTACAACTTCCATAGGGAGCTGAAAACAAAACAGTCGGTGTTAGTAGGTCTCACATACCATAAGAAATGATTAACTAAGAAAACAAAAAAAATATTTTACACGTCCACGATAAGAGTTGAAGTTCGACTGTATTAAGTAATATATTTTTCTCGCAGTCACGTTTCAAGTTATCGTGCATGCATACTCTATACAAGGTATAGTTTTGAAGTTGCACGATATTTCAGAAGGTAATTATGTTAGTTATTCTGAAAATCAGTTAAAATTAGAAAAATAAAATAACAAGTATTATAAAGTATTATTGATTTTTGACGAAGTATCGTATTTTTACATAATTATTTATGAGTTTTATTATAATCTTCTGATATATTGTAGTTTCAAAACTACACCGTGTATAACCGTCCTGCAGATTCTGAATGTATATAATAATGATACTTACATATTCAATTCTCAGCCAAATAGACAAGATAATTAGCAACTCTTGAGGAAAAGTTGTAACAACATGCCTCTGTATGCGTTGAACGCGTAACCCACAGTTCAAGCAACGCAACATTTTGTGTCACAAACGAAAAGTCCAAATCACAAAACACAACGAAGTCCGTATAAGAAAAGCCGAAGTCACTGAATAAAACGACACTATCAATATCCATAAAACGTAGCCGAAGTAGATTTTAAATTGAACGGAAAAGCACAATCGGAGTAAACGTAAACACAGCAGCAGACGCAGAGTGAATGAATGAATCAGTGTTGCCAGTCTTAAAAGATGTTAAAAAAAATAACGTTTCATATTTTTTACTAGTAAGATAATTTACATGCGGTTACTTATTATGAAGTTAATCTTACCGATAGTATCATTAATATACAAATAAAACAGCAACACTATAATACTAGTTTATCATTATTCAAAATAATTTGTAAAAACACAACGAGTGAATAAACCGGCCAAAAGACATGATTCCAGACCGTGATAAATGCAAAAAGCATGAATGAAACATTATTCTGTCAAAAGCCCCGATCGGTGGTCAACAAAAAGTCGTATTTTTTTATTTTTATCCAGTGCTTCTTAGGACTTAAAATTAACAATTTAATTCAAATTTTTATTTATTACCTCAATCTTGTAATTTACTTTATCTGGGCGTTTCTGGGGCAAAAATGGGCATGGTCCTTTGATGAACTGCTTAATTTTTTCTTGCTAATTTTCTAGAAATAAGTCTCCTATTTGACGTGTAAAAATCTGATGACGTCATAACGCACTATTTCATACAAAATTCATGGAAAATATCGTTTTTGACGTTTCGAAAAAAGTATTGAATTTGACTAGTAGGAAACTAGCCTATTTGGTAACAAGAGTTCTAGCTTTTTGCCTTTATGTAAAATTATTTAAGGTTTCTATTTTTGTTTGTACTTTGTAAAGGAGTCGCTGGTAGAACGCGGTGGTCCCATCCGAAGGTTGGTACTTGGAGAGCTGAAGGATACCTTCAGGATCCGAGATCGGGAGTATAAGCATAAGGTCAGTGCTTCTTAAGGAGTTTGATCATTGTGTTACAAAAAAGACTTCTTATGAATCTGAATTACACACACTTGTAATTGTTGTATCATCATAAAACTTGACAGTTGTAAGTAGATTAGATGACAATACTTGAGATATTGAGCTGGTCTGATGATGGAATTGAAAATTAGTAAGCATATCGCGTGTGGCCATTCGGTTTTTATAGAATAAGCCGGTAAACGAGCAGATAGATTCCTTGATAGTAAGCAATTGCCGCTGCCCATGGACGCCCGAAACACCAAAGGCGTTACAATTGCGTTGTCGGCCTTTTGGGGGTTAGGAATTAAAGGGTTGTTGGTAATCGGGGATTAGGAAGATTAGGAAGAGGGTTTTTGGGCCTCCGGTAACCTCACTCACACAATGAAACACAACGCAAGCGTTGTTTCACGTCGGTTTCTTGTGAGGCCGTGGTATCACTCCGGTCGAGCCCGCCAATTTGTACCGAAGCATGGCTTTTCGACATTTGAAATGATTATATCCATTTCTCCTGATGACGAGATCATTATGATTAAGAGCATGTTTTTAGTTTTTTAATTTATATTTTTTGTTTAGATTCGAGGTATCGCCGTGTGGGGCAAGTTGTTATCAAATAACCCGAAAGTGTTTGATCTCTGTAGAGGGCTCGAACACTTCTTCAAGGAGTCTGACTCGGGGGTCCTACAAGTAAGTGGATTTCTAAGAACTTTAATAATGTGCCTTCAAGATTTTGTCTTGGTGGGCGCAATTACGTGCATCGTGTATTTTTTAAGGCTAAAAAGAGAAATGTATAGGTCAAATGTAGAGCCATTAACAATGAAAACGGGCAAAGTAAAAAAAAACAACGTCATGAAAGGACAATTTAAAAAACCATTTAAAAGACCATCCGCAAATGATAACGTAAAAGAAGGCAACGTCAGGAAAGCAACGTGAAAAAGTGCAACGTTGACTAAATGCAACTTCAAAACAGGCAATGAAAAAACGGATAAGGTAAAAGAGAGGCAATGTCAAAAAACGTGAAGATAAAAATGGCAATGTCAAAAAGTATAACCAACATTTAGGCCAAATAATGCAGCGTCTAAGTTCAAGTTGAATTCAATATCAAAGTCGTTGTCAAAGTCAATTCGCTTATTTTCACTTGTACCTCTACTTCGGGGTTTACTGATCTGAGGGCATAGAAGAAGTTTAAATGAAAACAAGTGATTTTGTTTTAAATTGTACGAGTTTGGAATGAGACCGCGTTCGGCGGTCTGATTGACCACCAGAGTAACACGGTCTTGTTTCAATTTCGTTAACGTTTATGAAACAAGCCGGTAATCGAGCAGACGTATTACCTGATGGTAAGCAATCGCCGCCGCCCATGGACACTTGAAACACCAGAGACGTTACAAGTGCGTTGCCGGCTTTTTGGGAGTTAGGAATTTAAGGGTTGTTGTTCGGGAATCGGGGATGGGGAAGATTGGGAAGGGGGGAATTGGGCCTCCGGTAACCTCACACAACGAAACACAACGCAAGCGTTGTTTCACGTCGGTTTTCTGTGAGGCCGTGGTATCGTAAAACAAATTACAATTTATGTAAAAACTTTGAATAAAATTATAAAAAAAAAAAAAAATTCGCCCTCTAAACTAACCACTCTGTCCATTAATTGCCAGGTGCCTGGAGAATACGAGACGGCGATCTGGTTCGAGGGTGGCAAGTATTACCTGTATCACCCGTGGCCAGCTGACAGATATGGCACTAGGGTAAGTTGCATTTGGCCTTTGGTTAACAGTGGCTAATAAGGGTACGCGTCCACAGACCTGCATCGTACGCACTGCCCAAACGCATTCGTGCTAATAATTTTTTTATTCTATTCTTTTTTAAAAACTTTGCCCCACATTAGGATTTTCTCCTGTGTCGTGGGTGCGATTACAAACATACAAGTTCACATACACATCACGCCCAGACCTGGAACAACAATCTGTGGATCACACAAAGAGTTGTTCCGTGCGGGAATCGAACCCGCGACACGTTGCACGGCAGCCAGTTGCCCAGCCACCGCGCCAACCGTGCAGTTATTTCCTTCGTCGACTCGTCGATTCGTCATACGGAATGCGTACGATGCGTGTGATGCGTACCTTTATAGACTGTTGATGTGATGTGACCTTGATACTAGGTGGGGCTTCAAGACGGAGGCAAAGGCTGCGTGATGTACTTCCCGAGGGTGTCTCGTCTCTGCGAGCACTTCATGGACAACGTGGCCAACATGAAGCGGAAGCCGTTCAGCATCAGCGACGTCGCTGTCACCCAGCAGAGCGTTGACATGCCTGAGCCTGTCAATAAGATGAAGCGTGAGTGCCATATGTTCTTTAGACATGTTGTTTTTATGCTGGTATTGGGAGTGACCGCACAAGAGGTTTTGGCTTCGATTTTCGAGCAAAGTATTATAAGGGGTCAGACAACGTAAAAGGTTACCGGTTTTTAGTCAGTAGGAGTCTGACAGTCCCTTTCGCCTCACCCAAGGCGAGAGAAGTACATACATAGTATTGTTAGCATCTCCATCTACCCTTTCGCGTAGAAAAGGCGTGACGCTACAAAAAAAAATGGTAACAAAAAATAAAGCTTACGATCCGGTTGACAGTAAGTGGATCCGTACCTAAGTAAATCTAAAGTTGCAAAACCAGATACCGGGACTACGGATGACCAGTTAGTTTGACACTTCCTCACGCCTCACCCAAGAGCCATTTAATGACCCCTCTTCGTTTCCCCCACCACAGCGGTGGCTCCAGGTCGTTGGATAATCCGCGGCAGTTTCCACGAGGCTGACGCCCGCTTCCCTGAGGAGCACCGCGGTAGACAGGCCACACCTGTCTCCATCGCAGCCCTCGCCATGACGCAAGTTGTAGATCCTGCTGACTGGACCTCTGATGATGTTGATGAGGTGAGATAGAAGGAGGATAACATGCTTGTCACGTTTAAGGTAAGCGTTCACAGGCACGCATCGTACGCATCGGACGGATCGCATCAAACGGATTAATTTTTTAGACTGCGTCCACTGTATTGGCAGCGGTCGGATTGCCGACGCGAGTATTAGTTATCGGATTGCTGATACCACTTTAAATCGGATCGTTATTGGCATCGCATTGCCGATGATGCGGTCCGTACGATGTGGATCAGTGGACGCTGTTGTATGAGTTTCTATACAAGACAAACTAAAATCCGTTGCGTGCGATGCGTCCGATGCGTAACGATACGGGCCTGTAGACGCGTGCCTTTATTTAAGCCTACATATCTCTGCATCACCCTATGGTTAACCGACAGTGTAGGCCATTTGGAATTAAAGACTGAAATTAATTTTCTATCTAAATCCAAAATCTGTGGTAAAGATCAATTTTTAACTGAAACTCCATATAACTAAAGTATTATGGGTCATGGTTTTAAACTTAAACCCATCACTACGTCACTACATAGTATAAAACAAAGTCACTTTCTCTGTCCCTTTGTATGCTTAAATCTTTAAAACTACGCAACGGATTTTGATGCGGTTTTTTTAATAGATAGAGTGATTCAAGAGGATGTTATCATTTCAACAAAGCGAAGCTGAGGCGGGTCGCTAGTTATAAATAAAAATTGAAGTAACCATGGTCTGGAGTTTCTTGCACGTTCTTCTCCATAGGAATCTACATTTTAGCAAATAGCTTCACTAGAGGACTGACTGATAGACTGACATTTTTATTTTAATTTAACATTTCCTTAATCTTCAAATATATAATTTTACTTCTGATTTTGCCTTAGACCCTCGTGCGTGGAGATATCCTATACCAAAGCACGATGGAACATCTTGAGAAGATGGGCATCAGCTTGGACTCTCCGAAGTCCTTCGAGGAAGGTGGCCCTGAGGAGGAAGACGCTGGGTCTGGCGAAGCCTCCTCTGGTGGTACCTTGGCCGCAGCTGATGTTCTGAACAGGTGATGTTTTAAACTCTAGTGCTCATCAACCTCTCCCAAGGATCATTTAAGGAAAAAGAAACCCTTTAAATTTAGGGGAATAAGTCACGTTTGTAAACATTTTGGTTTTCTCCTATGAATAAGTGTCACCTATTAGTACAAGTAAGAGGCCACCGTAAGTGCGGGTCTGCGGACGACGAGCAAGGGTAGCTCGCCGCCCGACCAGAACCAGACCAGTGCGTACGGCGCGTAGCGTTCCGCGCGCGTTTCAAAGAGCCATCAGACCACCCAGTCGGGCTGATGCCTGATCCGGAACTGCGGGCTACCTAGCGGGTTTACCGGGGCTCCAGCTAGAAAAGCAGAAGTAGGAACGGGGTGGTTTTTAGTCAGTAAGAGTCTGACACTCCCTCTCGCCTCGCCTAATTAACCCATCAAATGTAAAAAAAAAGGATTAGTTTAGGTGCTACGTCACACTAAGTTACTTTAGTTGAAATGATTTAGTTGTTATGAAGTAGTTGGTAAAAATTGAAGATTTGATAAATATTTTTTTTCCATTTCAGATTCAAAGTATCAGAATACGACTGCATAGAGACCGAAGTTATGGACAGTGCGTTTAATGGTAAACAGGCTTTTCTAAAACTGAGTTTCTTTTGTGAACGTTATATTAATTTAAGTGTAGGAAAGCTTTGCTTCGGCACGAATGAGTCGGATCGACCAGAGTGATACCACGGCCTCACAGAAAACCAACGTGAAACAACACTCGGTGTCCGTGGGTGGCGACGGTCCATGCTTAGGTCTTTAAAACTATTGAATGTATTTTGATGCGTTTTTTTTTTTATTGATTGAAGAGGAAAGTTTATATAAGACTGATTAATGCGTGCAAAGCCGCGGGCAAATGCTAGTAAAAAATGCTAGTATTTTTTTTATGACGACTGGAAACCTTCAAAAGGCGGGTAGCTTTTTGGGAAAAATACTAGGTAGTGTGGGATTTTTACCTCACTAAAACCTCCCCAGTGGCCACCATCTGCACCTAAAGGAGGCACCGGGTCCTCTTAGTAGACCAACTCCGGAGACTCAGTGGTGAAACGCCGGTTATGGTAGTGCCCGATTCGATGCTCTCTGTGCAGTGTAGTGCGCTTCATCATCATCACACTAGCCATAAGATGTCCAAGGATACAGGTCGCTTCCAACCGGCATATGTGGAAGTACCTGCTTAAGTAAGCTTTGACTGCACGGTTGGCGCGGTGGCTGGGCAACTAGCTGCCGAGTAACGTGTAGAGGGTGCGATTCCCGCACAGAGCATCTCTTTGTGTGATTCACAAATTGTTGTTTCGGGTCTGGGTGTCATGTGTATGTGAACATGTATGTTTGTAAACACCCCCACGACACAGGACAAAATTCTAGAGTGAGGCAATGTTTAATAATGTACCCTTTATCCTTATTTACCAGGTACTCTAAACCCTGACGCCGGAGCCGGTGCACCAGTTCTGAAGGACGTGCTGAAGCAGTTCTTCAAGGAACACACGCACGGAGTGTTCACGGCACGAGGTGGTTCCACGGCTATATGGAAGCACGATGGACACTTCTACTTCTTCGATCCTCATGGGTGCGATGAGAATGGTGAGTGTCTAGAGTAGGTGCATCGACACAGGACAAGTGACAGATGACAGAAGTCGCACATTGAGTATGGACGAGCAAATCAACGGATGACGTCATAAGGTTGATGACTGCACGGTTTGCGCGGTGGTTGGGCAACTGGCTGCCGTGCGACGTGTAGCGGGTTCGATTTCCGCTCGGAGCAACTCTTTGTGTGATCCACAAATTGTTGTTTCGGGTCTGGGTGTCATGTGTATGTGAACTTGTATGTTTGTAAACGCACTTACGACACAGGAGAAAATCCTAATGTGGGGTAAAAAAAATGTAAGCGTCCACGGGCCCGCATTGTACGCATTCCGTATGACG
This sequence comes from Spodoptera frugiperda, assembly GCF_023101765.2. Lineage (NCBI taxonomy): Eukaryota > Metazoa > Arthropoda > Insecta > Lepidoptera > Noctuidae > Spodoptera > Spodoptera frugiperda. Next base: position 1,522,571 of record NC_064232.1, on the reverse strand, counting down.
TCATTCGGTATTGCTGATGACGTCATACGGAATGCGTACGAAGCGTGTGATGCGTACGATACGGATATGTGGACGCTTACCTATAAAAATCCTACATCGTACATAATATATGAAGTTTACATGCGAATAAACATGGATAGAAAATCCCAACGAACAATAGTTGGCCAAAAATCCCGCCAGGCACGATCACCTCGCCTGGTCGGAGGATCCTCCTTTTCTTAGGGAACTTTACTCTCTGTTCCCTAAATAGGTACTTTTTGATTCTTGTGTTGAGATAAAATTGCTGGAACTGCGACGACTTTAAACCGCGTAACATATATTTGTATTGAAATATGGTACTGCCTCGTTGGCCTATTACGATGCTTTTACACCAGAGATGTGCTATGTTACGTTACTGTGGATGTGTTTGACTTCGACTAATCATAATCATTGGTGCACATAGCTTAGCGCTGGTGGAAACGAATTCGGCTAAGCCACAGAATAGAGAAGAAGAGATAGAAATAGTATACCGCTTGTGTTAGTATCAGAACCAGCGTGGCATTTTTTCTGAAGCCACGCCCAAATTAACACATCTGCAGGATAATCATAACATGTCACACTACAAAATCTTTCTGTGACTGGGCCGTGTTAAATAGCCTTTAAATCAGCCGTCACCACTTTGAAAAAAACACATTAATTACATATTAATAGAGTTCACTCTTGTCTACTAATTTTAAAATAAAGAATCTTCTTTTTCAATGCAACATAATTTCAAACAAGTTCTGCTACTCGACGCTAGATGTCACTATCATAAATGCATTCAATTACGCTGTATTGCTATCATGTTAAGGTTGACATTTGTTTAACGAGCTACTTTATTGCTTGTATTTTCTCTAGTGATGTTCCGATATCGAAAGCTTACTTATCGATATAATTAAAATGTTCAACACATTTTAATACTCGTATACATTATAATATTTTATCAGATTTCTATAGGAATAAACATCTTTTCTTGTAAAACTGTAAATATATATTTTTTTCTTTTCTAAACTTTAATTTTAAAGAGATAATAATTGAAGGATTTAGATTTGTTAGTACACAAAATAATAAAGTAAAATACATGTATTTGAAGTAAGCAGCGTCCTCTGATGAACTAATGTAGAAAAGGTGTACTAGTTTCAAGTCACATCGGGCGCAGCAAACTGAAACTGGACTGAAAAAGAAGTACTTAGTATCTATCTATCTATCTATCATCATCATCATCAATAGCCTATAAGTGGCCACTGCTAACCAAAGGCCTCTTCACGCACGGAGAAAGTTTGAGCATTGATTACCACGCTTGCCAAATGCGGGTTGTCGATTTCAAACTTATAATAGGTAATTAGAAAATAATAAGCCCAGGTTTCCTCACGATGTTTTCCTTCACCATTTGTCAGTGGTGTCTTAATGATCTTAGTTAAGTACATATAACTCGGAAAGAGTCACATGCCGTTCGTAGTATTCTAACAAAATTTGTATTGCAAAAATAAAAAATCATATTTTATATATAAAGTATTTTTTATTACGGTCGTATGTTACAAAAAATAGAAAATAAAACTGAACATTAAACAAAGTTAAACAAATATAACGTGATTAGGTATTTCTGCCTGCACAATCTGGAAATTTAACTGATTAAATAGTCAAAAATTGCGCATTTTTTTTTCGGTTATACTCATAATATAATATCTTGTTGTACAACATGGTCCAAACAAATTGTACTAGTTAGTGGGAGGAAACCAATTTTGTCTTCCAGTCATCTCGATCCATTTTCCTTTTATTTCTGGATCCTTCGGAAATCTAAAACAACATAATTAATGTTTAATAGTTACTTATTATCCATTTTTTTTTGTATTTTTCTATATTCGTTATAAACAGTTTTAATTATATCGACAGCTTGTTATCGATAATGTCAATCCCTAAACGAGTAGCAAAATTTTAGATGTCACGAATGAAATCTTCTAGAACATCAGGTTTGCGTTTGAAAGAAAGTAGACCCTATCATCTTAGACATAAACTTATATTTAGTTTGTAGATTTAAAAAAATATATGTCACTAGTTTCAAGCCAAATATAAATTAAAATAAAATAAAATAGCACTTACCGATGATACGATATACCACTACAAGGCACATTTTTGTCATGGCTTTCATCTTTTCACTATAAAATAGCACATTTCGTCATTTTTATATTTTTTTTCGATTTTTGACGGTTTTTTCCAAGTCTAGTTGACGTTATGCAGTCCAACGAAGACTGATATGCGTACAAACGTCTAAATGACGAACATAAGCATATCTGTACTTATCAGGGGCTACGCGTGCCCCGCCTACATACTACTTCTACTTCTTTTTCTCTGTTCTGTGGGCTAAGCTATTTTTTTATATGGAAAGATGCTATGGATGTGTGGTTTCCCTACTATCGATATATCGCATACTGAAGCTGCGCATTTTCCTCGCACAGCTACATAACTTAGTATCACAGTTTAGCTATTACATCTTCGTAGCATACCTACACAGCACATCTCTGGTAGCACAGGAGACAAATACTAGCGTGGGTACATTTAAAAAGACAGTTATTAAGGGATTTATCACGTCTCCACAGGTCTACCATCAGAGGAGCCCCGTGCCACAGCCTGCCTCGTCCGTATAAAAGGCAAGGAGAGTGAACTAGCCGACGTGCTGCTGAGCAACCTCGCGCCAGGCAGCGACGACAGCTTCAACATATCGCCCGTGGCCATCACTGCAACTAAACTCAATATGGAAATCGGAGCTCCGGAGACTAAGCTAGAAGTGAGTATCAATATTAATGTATAGAAATAAGTGTGGGAGAGCCATGCTTCGGCACGAATGGGCCGGCTCGACCGGAGTGATACCACGGCCTCACAGAAAACTGACGTGAAATAACGCTTGCGTTGTGTGAGTGAGGTCACCGGAGGCCCAATTCCTCCCTTGCCAATTTTCCCAATCCCCTGTTCCCCAGCAACCCTTAAATTTCTAACCCCCAAAAGGTCGGCAACGCACTTTTTTAATCACGCCTGTCTCCCATGGACGTAAGCAGAGACAATTTTTTTTTTTTTTTTTTTTGAGGGGGAAAAATCCAATGACTTCTCCCGCCTTGGGCGAGGCGAGAGGTGTCAGACTCTTACTGACTAAAAACCACCCCGTTCCTTCTCCTGCTTTTCGAGCCGGAGCCCCGGTAAACCCGCTAGGTAGTCCGCAGCTCCGGATCAGGCATCAGCCCTACTGGGCCCCATCTGTGGTGGTCTGATGGCTCTTTGAGGCGCGCGCGGAACGCGACGCGCCGCACAATAAAGGTTCTGTTCGGGCGATGAGCTACCCTTGCTCACCGTCCGCAGAGCCAAACTAACGGTGGCCGGAGATCGTCACGCGATCCCCGACGCCCAGAGTGTCTCTCGCGACGGCTGGGGCGTGAGGAGGTTTGTTTAACCCTCACGCGCCCCGCCTCCTCCTTAGCTAGCATGACTGCTTCGCAGAAGGAGTGTGACGGCATCCCAGTCCCTCTCGCTCCGCACCATGGCTTGAACCAGTGCCGGGCGCGAGAGGTCGCCGTCGCCGACCACATCCCTGAGGACTTGGCGGTGCTCAGCCCACGCAGGGCACACCGCCACTGTATGTTCTACAGTGTCCTCCGGGCGGTCCTCGCAGTGATGACACCCGGGCGTTTCCTCCCGCCCAATAAGGAACAGGAACCTACCGAAACTAAGCAGAGACAATGGAACGCCAATTGATACGATTCTTACATACCTCTTTTGCTTCATCAACAGTCATCAGTCTATTCATGCATGCTCGTCGGTTAAAGTTATTTTTAATTTGGCCCTTCTTTAATAGTGTGTATGGTGTGGGTTCATAATAATTTATATCTAATTAAAGATGTAATTTGTTTTCAGAGCAAGGCCTTTGAATGGATCAACAAGGGGACGGCCGCCATCATGATGGGACCTCGAGGTGAGAACGCAGCCATCGGCAAAGCGGCTGAGAAAGCCGGCATCAATGTAAGTACCTACAAACACTACATAGTATGAAACAAAGTCGCTTTCTCTGTCCCTGTGTCCCTTTGTACGCTTAAATCTTTAAAACTACGCAACGGATTTTGATGCCGTTTTTTTAATAGATAGAGTGATTCAAGAGGAACTTTTATATGTATATGTATGTATGTATATAATACATGCGTAATATATCACCATTCGGGGAGCCAGTGGATGCAGGTGGCGGCTTGTCGTTCTACGTGGAGGACCAAGGGGGAGGCCTTTGTTCAGCAGTGGACGTCTCTCGGCTGATGATGATGATGATGATATCACCATTGCACTGATGCCGCCCATGGACACTTGAAACACCAGAGGCGTTACAAGTGCGTTGCCGGCCTTTTGGGGGGGTTAGGAATTTAAGGGTTGTTGGGGAATGGGGGAATGTGGCCTTCGTGGAATATATATATTATGCTACTTGTACTTATGTGAACGTTTCCACTGATACTAAGCTATGTAGCTGTGCGAGGAAGATACGCAGCTCCAGTATGCGATGTATCGATAGTAGGGAAGCCATCCATAGCACGCATCTTTCCATATAGAAAACATATCTTAGTTGAAACCGTTTCCACCAGTGCTAAGCTATGTGTACCAATGAATATGATTGGTGGAAGCCAAACGCATCCACAGCAACGTAGCATAGCACATCTCTGGTGGAAAAAAGCTATAGTCCAATCAGCAGAACTGCCACGATTTAAATGACTGATGATTTGACATTATCGTTATCGACAATGATTTACCCCCTTAAAAAAATCCTGCCTCGTTGGTCGAGTGGACGCAAGAGCGACTGGCGAACATGGGGTCTCGGGTTCGATTCCCGGGTCGAGTAAAGTATTACTGGGCTTTTTTTCGGTTTTCCGAAAATTTCTTAGTACTAGCACGGATTCTGAAAGGAAAAAGTTGTAATGGTGAAAAGTTTTTGTACATTGTATAGTAGCATTATGCGCTTTAATGCAGGTACTTCTCAGCCTACCTCTTCGAGGATAAATGGCTTGACGTTGCATTTACAGACTGACTGGTGAGATACGTTCAATATTTGAGGACGTGATAGTATGCGAACATATATTATAAAATAAAATGTCATAAAAATAAAATATTAAATAACCTCTTAGTAAACTTCATACACAGTACACCGAGAGTCCAGTATTTATTCATTTAACTGCGGAATACTTGGACACCGCGCGGACGCACGGGTCGCGCAGCGCGCTATCAACACAGAATACATAGGTACATACACTGTACAGCTGTTGCCTACCTACATCGAGACGTATCCAAATTTCACTTATTTTTAGAGAAATTTCGATAAAAAATTAAGCACCTATTTTTATATCAAGTTAACGAGAATCGAGTACCGAGTACTCTCCAAACTCTTCATAAGTATTGAACGTATTTCACCAGTCATCTCCGGGCGTCGGGGATCGCGCGACGATCTCCGGCCACCGTAAGTGCGGGTCAGCGAGCAAGGGTAGCTCGCCGCCCGACCAGAACCAGACCCGTGCGTGCGGCGCGTCGTGTTCCGCGCCTCAAAGAGCCATCAGACCACCACAGACGGGGCCCAGTAGGGCTGATGCCTGATCCGGAACTGCGGACTACCTAGCGAGTTTACCGGGGCTCCGGCTCGAAAGGCAGGATAAGGAACGGGGTGGTTTTTAGTCAGTAAGAGTCTGACACTCCCTCTTGCCTCGCCCAAGGCGAGAAAAGTCATTGGATGATTTTCGCCCCTCAAAAAAAAAAAAAATCTCACCAGTCATACTGTAAAAAAATCCTTTTCGACAACAGACCCTGTGCTACATGCCCAAATCCCTTATTTAGTAAGATATCCATATTTCCCAGAAAGCAGTGGCACCGTTCGGGGCGAGTGCGTGAGTTTATTTTTAATGACACTGTTTCAATTTTATTTTTGGTTTTTTATTTCGGCAGTCATGATAGGCTCGCCGCTATAATTAGTTAACTGGGAATTAGCGATTACAACTTAGACTAAGTATTTTTTAGGCTTATCTATATTATAAAAATAAGTCAGGTTTTCCTTCCTGACGCTATAACTCCAGAACGCACGAACCGATTTCCACGGTTTTGCATTCGTTGGAAAGTTCTCGGGCTCAATGAGATTTATAATAAAGAAAATTCAGTAAGAATTAAAGAAAAATGCAGAAATACGGGGAAAAGCATTGGTGGCGAAACGGAGTTCGCCGAGTTTGCTAGTGACCATATCTTTAATAACTTGAAACATACTAAATTAACTAAAAGCCTCATTCCTTATTCTCATTCAAAATTACGTTCTTATTTATTTATCGAGTACCTACATAGTAGCTATCTAGACATTGGTAAATAAACCCTAAATATTTTATAAATTCTATATCTCAAAAGCCAGATAGGTTATACACGATTTTAATCAAAATTCCAAATTATGTTTCATACAATTTATGGCATTTTATTCAAGCGGGATTCGAACTTTGGCACCTCCCATTGGTGATTTAACAGTGCTATGAACCAAATCGTCGGGGAGGTAAGTGCAAAACCGCAGATCTACCATTGGTAAACGCCGCGTATCTGCATTTGATCTAATTTAATACAGGGGCAGATTAAAACTCCTTTATATCGTTACTTTAAGGGCAAATGGCCTCGTTTTTACATGAAAAGTTAGTAAAATTTATATTTTCTTTGTATTTTCACCAAAGAGTTAGCCAATCGGGTTATTACGTGGAATGCCCGCTAAATTGAAAATTGGCTACATTTGTCAGATACGCGGAATTATCCAAAGCTGGTTATGCGTATTTGCACTATCCCCGACGTAATGCCATTTTACCCTTTAAGTGCCCAGTTAAAAGAATATAAATTATCGTGTCACTAGCGCTCGGCTATAAATCGAAAAAAATATATCTTCACTAAATAAGGAGGAGCAATCGTGTGCATAGAACGAAAAAATCATGCATGTTGTACTCTGTCGCAACAACACGACAGGAGCGGTTGGGACACGAAAGCAGTTAATGCGTTAAATGATTATATTATCTACCGAGACAGTAGAAAACTCTATATAAATGTAAGCGTCCACAAAGCCGCATCGGACGCATCGCACGCAACGGATTTTAGTTTGTCTTGTATGAATTCTCATAGAATTCTGCGTCCACTGATCCGCATCGTACGGACCGCATCATAGGCAATGCCTACATGCGATGCGTACTGATGACGTCATACGGAATGCCGATGTCAAAAAAATCGAGTGAATGGTATCGGCAATCCGATCGCTGTCGATACGGTGGACGCAGTCTGAAAAAATATTCCGTTTGATGTGATCCGTCCGATGCGTGCGATGCGGGTCTGTCGACGCTTACCTTTAATATGGAATTGATGTAAATTTTGACTTTTGTCACTGGTATTTGGTTCATAGCAACTGGTTCGAATGCCGCTTGAGTAATTTTTTTTTCGAATTGTATTAATCGGTCATCTGTCTCTCCCACAGTTTGCCGGGTTTTGGACAGACAGTTGGCTTTACGAGGTCGCGCAGAGAGATGGCATTTACCAGGCAAATGTCGTTTGCTTCAACGATGAACATAGGCTCTTCCAACGATTCAGGAGTTAGTACTTTTATCATCATACCCAACACATAAGTTATAATCAGAGATAGGAATTATGTAGGTAGCTGCGGACTACCTAGCGGGTTTACCGGGGCTCCGGCTTGAAAAGCAGGAGAAGGAACGGGGTGGTTTTTAGTCAATAAGAGTCTGACACTCTTTCTTACCTCGCCCAAGACGAGAGAAGTCATTAGATAATTTCCTTCTTCTTTGTGATGTTTTTTTTTTTATATGGAAAGATGCGTGCTATGTATGGCTTCCCTACTATCGATACATCGCAAACTCGAGCTGCGTATCTTCCTCGCACAGTTACATAGCTTAGTATCAGTGGAAACGGTCACATAGTTTCGTAGCCGACACCGCCACTGTATGTTCTACAGTGTCCTCCGGGCGGTCCTCGCAGTGATGACACCCGGGCGTAGCTATTACATCTTCGTACCGTAAAACGGGGTGAATAGAAACAAATCTGGGGTGGATAGGAACAACATTTTGTTGTGTTTTCACGTAATTTAGAACTGTTTACACCATTAAAATATTTTTTAATAATTCAATATTAAAACCAAAACTGTTCTATTAAAACCAAAAATATGAAAACAAACTAATAATCCTAATAAAAAAAAAAGCTGCGTATCTTCCTCGCACATCTACATAGCTTATTCACCCCCTGAGTTTCTATTCACCCCATTTTACGATAGCATAACTACATAACACATTTCTGCTCAAAAACACCCTAATACAGTTTTAGTTCTAAGATTTTTATGTTTTTGATATGTGTTCGAGCTTACAACTCACATTATTATTAAACATTTTAAAAATGTTTGTCCACAGGCCGATGATATGGCTGGAAGGACGATCGGCCTGCCTGCTGCAGCTGCCTTCGCGGCTGCCACCGAGTCTGTGCCTCCACCTCACATGCACCAAGACCATATGTTTAATTTCCTCGGTAAGTCAACGTCTCCAGCATGAGACAAAATTGTTCAGGTAGAGATTCAAACACGGTAATCACACCTACATGCTTTTTTTGGAAAACGTGAACGAGCAAACGTTTCACCTGATGGTAAGTAATCGCCGTCGCCCAAGTGCGTTGCCGGCGTTTTGGGGCTTAGGAACTTAAGGGTTGTTAGGGAATCGGAGATTAGGAAGATTGGAAAGTGGGAATTAGGCCTCCGGTAACCTCACTCACACAACGCAGGAGTTGTTTCGCGTAGGTTTTCTGTGAGGTCGTGGTACCGCTCGGTCGAGCCGGCCCATTCGTGTCGAAGCATGGCTCTCATTCATACTCGTGTGTATGTACTCTATAAATAAAACATTATAAATTGACCTACAAATTAGCCATTTCTCAGTACCTACATAACATTCACGAAAATCAGCGCTCCGATTACAACATTGCACTCATCCAACATTAAAATCAATATTTATTTATTTATTAATAAAGGTTTACCAACAGCTTCTGTATACATAATATTAAGTGTAGTAAATACATATTAGTTTTGGACTTATACAGTCGCCAATTATAGGTTAATCAGCATTTAATATCACACAAAAACCTTGAAAATCCCCACACTCTTCAATGCACTCCTTTCGCCCACAGACGCCGGAGCAGACTACTATCTGAACCACATAAAGAAGACCGGTCGCAACACTATCGAGCCGGAAGATCTGACTGAGAAGTTTGAGATGGGCGCCAACACTTTCTCCATAGAGCTCGGTGAGGCTGTGAGACTGCCGCTGCGATTGCCGGACGAGACGCCAGGAGTGAGTCGTTTGTGGCATTACGTTGTTTAAGCTTCTGCTAACGGTCTTTGCCCGCGTTGCCGTGGGATAAAAATTATCCTATCATCCAAGTCAGCTCAGCTATATCTGTATACCAAATTTTGTCAAAATCCGTTTAGTTGTTTTAGCGTGATTGACGGACATACAATCATATTTCCAAACAAACAAACATCCACATTTATAATATTAGTTTGACAAGCAGACCGGATTATCTAACCTAACGCCTGATGGTAAGCAATCGTCGCCCTCCATGGACAGTTGAAACACCAGAGGCGTTACAAGTGCGTTGCCGGCCTTTTGGGGGTTAGGAATTTAAGGCAGGGTTGTTGGGGAAGCGGAGATTGGGAAGATTCAGAAGGGGAGAATTGGGCCTCTGGTAACCTCACTTACACAAGCGTTGTTTCACGTCGGTTTTCTGCTCGGCGTGGTATCACTCCGGTCGAGCCGGCCCATTGGTGCCGAAGTATAACACTCCTTATTGATGATGACGATGTATTTGTGTAGGAAGGCGAAGGTGGTGGCGGCGGCAAAGAAGGCTTAGGAGAAGGAGAAGAAGAAGAGAAAGAAGAGATGAAACGTGAGTTGTAAAGATAATCTATTATTTAACTAGACTTATATTATCAGTAGCATCACAGTGTGTAAGAGATAAGCGGACATCGTATAATGTAGCCTGACGCGACGTCTAGCGATAGCGATCTAGAAGCAAACGCGACGCGCTGCGGTGACAAAAATAAATAAGGTTTAGTGCCTACGTGCCATGGAGCTGCTTGTGGTAAATGTATCGTGTGCCAACTCTTTGCACAATTTATTAAAATCTTTACTCATTAGCAAAGAAGCTCTTTTGGACGACAAACAAAAATGTTAGCTAATATTAAAAATGTATGTGTAGCTATTACACATCACACATCAACAGCCGATAACTGGCCACTACTGATCAAAGGCCTCTTCTCACACGGAGTAGGTTTGAGCATTATTCACCACGCCTGCTCAATGCGGGTTGGCGATTTCAAACTTGTATTATAAATTATAAGCCAAGGTTTTCTCACGATGTTTTTCTGCTCCGTTGGTCAGTGGTGTCTAAATAATATAATGTTAGAAAGTACATGTAAGTGAAACTATTTGCTCGTTCCAAAGTGTAGATTCCTATAATGGAGAAGAACGAGCAAGAATCTCCATAGGTTACTGTGCACGACAGCAATGGAAAGTAACGAGCCACCCGCGACGTGTTACAAACATGATCGTTCCTGTTAAAAAGCATGTCTAAACACGAATATCAAAGGTGAGCGGCGGCAATCCTTTGTTCCGCGCCGCCGCTGTCTGGTTTAGACATGCTCCTGGGCTTGTACGAACTTGTCGGTAACGCGGCAACGCCCGCGACGTGCACCCAGGACAGGAACGATCTTGTTTGCGCGGCCCGCTTATAAAAAGACGGCTCCTCGAGAGACGTCGCTTAGTTGTAATTGAACCTTTGTTACGTCACGTACTTATTATATTCGTCAGAGTGTGTTAATGTTAAGTTAATTGAGTAGTCGCATAAATCCACTTTGTGTTAATATCGTTTTTTGTAAAATCAGTTCATTAAAGTATTGTGCTAAATCAGTATGTAGGCTACACACACACACATTGTACTTTGGACATAAGTATAAAATTAAGTATATATGTATGTGTAACTTACAGCGTGCGGCTGCGCCGCAGTGATGTAATACTCAGTCGCCAATATACCGTGATCACTTTCGGATGTTTTATTTTCCTCGACACCTTTCTGATATTACGTAGTTGGATATAGCATGTGAAAGACTCTATTCATATTAGCTAAAGTGGTGACCCCGATCAGAACTATTGACTATTGGTGTTAAAAACATTGTGTGTATTTTACGAGGAAATACGGAAGATGAATCCGCAGTCCCCCGTTGTATGTAAAAGCGACGAAAATGTCGAAAGCGGTGAAAAGGCGTTAGCGAGTATCACTGTAGCTTCGCGGATACCGGAATTTTGGGCGGATCAAACGCGACTCTGGTTCGTTCAATTTGAGGCCGCCGTGGAGAACCAGCGATTGAGTGATGCAGCTAAGCAAAACCTGGTGGTAACAAAGCTCAGTAAGAGTGCGATACAGCAGGTTAGCGATCTCATACTAGCCCCACCGGAAGCAAGAAAATATCAAACTTTAAAGGAGAGATTGTTACAAGTTTTCGAAGAGTCCGAGACGCGAAAACTGCAAAAATTAATTGGAGAAATGGAGCTTGGAGACCAGCGTCCATCACAATTGTTGCGGCGAATGCGGGAGCTGGCTAGAGGAAAGGTACCGGACGATACTCTGAGACTGATGTGGCAGTCCCATCTACCGACTGCAGTTCGAGCTATATTGACGGTGACGGACTCAAAGGACCTGACGGTGCTCGCAGCAGTAGCGGACAAGGTGCTGGAAAGCACAGGGTCAAACACAGGTCAGATTGCCGAAGTCAAAACTACAACGTCACAGGAACAGACACCAGCGGATGGAGCGGACTACAACCGGATAATGCGAGAAATAGCCAAAATTAACAAGCGGCTTGACGGGTTGGAGCGTGGCAGGTCTACGCAGCGTCAGGGTAATAGGCAGCATTCTAAATCAGGATCAAGAATGCGTAGCAAGTCACATTCAAGAAAAGGCTCAAATTGGTTGTGCTTTTACCATTTCCGTTATAGGGAAAAGGCGACCAAGTGCGTGAAACCCTGTAACTGGAGCGACGGCCAGGCGCAACCGACGGAAAACTAGGTGTCGTGCAGCAGCTGGCGGGATCCTGTGCGAACCATAACCGCCTAACTATATGCGATAAGAGTTCAGGTATGAGATTTTTAATAGATACGGGAGCTAACGTGTCTGTAATTCCTGTTAATAAACATAGTTTGCGTAGGACCAATAGCGATAAAAGTAACTATAATTTATACGCCGCAAATGGGTCAGTAATTAAAACATTTGGTTTAAAAACTTTAGTGCTAAATTTAGGTTTAAGGCGTCCATATACGTGGAATTTTATTGTGGCGGACGTTAAACAACCCATTATCGGTGCAGATTTTTTATTAAAGCATAAATTGTTAGTAGACTTAAGTGGGCATAGATTGTTAGATCAAGTTACTAGTATAAGTGTTATAGGAGCAACTGTTAAGTGGAATGGATCATCGTTAACTACTATCGATAATAATAACCCCTACTCTGATTTACTTTCGTTGTTTCCTGAAATTACAAAACCTGTCTCATTTAAGGAAGACCCTCCTATTGCAGTGTTTCATCATATTGAAACATCCGGCCCTCCGGTAGTTGCGCGGGCTAGGCCGTTGGCGCCCGAGAGATATACCAGGGTTATGGAGGAATTTGAACGCATGCAGAATCTAGGCATTTGTAGGCCATCTAAGAGTCCTTGGGCGAGCCCACTTCATGTGGTACCCAAAAAAGATGGCAACCTACGACCGTGTGGAGATTATAGGGCCTTAAACGCTGTTACTAAGCCGGATAGGTACCCCATACCACGAATTATCGATTTTACATATATTTTAGGAAACAAACGGATATTTTCACGGCTCGATTTAAACCGTGCTTACCATAACATATTAGTGGCACCGAAAGACATAGAAAAAACCGCAATAGCTACACCATTCGGTTTATATGAGTTTATGCGTATGACGTTCGGGTTGCGAAACGCAGCTCAAACATTTCAACGTTACATGACTAATTCAGTTATGCAGGGCTTAGAAACGCAATTTAAAATGGAAGGCACAGAGGTAGATCCTGGCTTCTGTTTCTGGTATATTGATGACGTAATAGTGGCAAGCGAAACACCGGAAATGCATAGGCTACATTTAAAGGCAATTTTCGAGAGGTTAGATAGATTCGGTATTACTATAAATTTAGCTAAATGTTGCTTTGGCAAAGAGAAAATAGACTTTTTGGGGTATGAAGTAACATCAGAAGGTATCAGACCATTGCCAGAGAAAGTGCAAGCTATTATCGATTTCCCGAAACCCACAACTGTAGATCAGCTAAGGCGTTTCTTGGGAATGGTTAACTTTTATAGAGCCAGTTTACCAAAAGCGGCCGATGATCAAGCAGAATTAAATAAATATTTAAAAGCGGCTAAAAAGAAAGACAAAACAGTCATACACTGGTCCCAAGAGGCGGATGCTGCGTTCGCGAAATGCAAAACGAACCTACAGAACGCTGCTATGTTATGTTATCCAGTTAAAAATGCTGAACTTGCTATTATGGCTGACGCGTCGAATAACTGTGTAGGTGGTGTGTTACAAATAAAGGTTGATTCACACTGGAGACCTTTAGGTTATTTCTCAAAGAAATTTAATGAGGTACAATTAAGGGTAGTTCTTCAGAGACAAAATTTTCGATGTCTTTGGGAATATTTTTGAAACCAACTAACAAAACGGCATGTAATATTTTTTTTAGTATAGTTTAGCTATATCAGTTACTAGGACAAATAATATTTTTTAAATAATTGCAGTCTAGGTACAAAATAAATTTTTTTAAAGCTTGTTCTTCTGATTCATATGGTGTGTCCGTTTGCCATTTTCCGGAACAAAGTAGTTGATTTCGCATTTTCCCTTTGATACTTCAATATAAAGTATAATTACAACGAAAGGAGATGAGTTGTCCTCTTCAAAAAAAAATATGCATTCGTTATAACTATGTTAGTATGATTATAAATAAATAAATAAGAAGTGTCCGGCGTATAATACTGATTAATATGGCGTAAGCTACGAATGACCATACTTAGTCGGGTATTAATAATGAGAGTCTGGCTTCCTGTGCGGAGGGAAACCAGGCGTGCAACGGACAAGCTAGGAGGCGGACGTGCGGCTGGTTGGCTTAGATCCAGGTGTTACTAAGGTAAATATCTGATTCATCTGTGTTTGGTTTACATGGCATCCTGATTACAATGCCTATTTTATAAAATTTACTTTACAGTTTTAAAACTTCTATCTATGTTTTGTGTGAAGCTTTTTGGTTATACATTCGTGTAGCAAAATGATAAGAATGATGTCTGTATATACGATGAGTTATGCATGATTGTAAGCAAAATCCTGATTCATCTGTGCCTGATTCGTATGGTCAAAACCGCATATAAATCATAAAATAATGCTCTTGTTGCGTTGTCCATTTTTTTACTAGTCTTATTTTTAAATTAACTTAGCTATAAATGTTATAGGTACAATTTAAAAACTTTTTTTTGAGGAATGTAATTAATATGAGTCTGAAATTGCTAATCCGCCCTGAGCAAGCGTGATGATGAATGCTCGTGACTTCTCTGTGCGAAAGTACTCGAAAATGGTATGCTAACAATTAAAATAAGTACAGAGCTCATTTACATACAATTTTCAATTGTTCAACAGATTCATCTGTAACAATTTCTGATTCATCTGGGCAGAAAATATTCAAACGTCGATATCTCGAAAACTATTTTTTTAAAACGAGTCCCTCATTCGAATATACGTTATTTGGTATAACTATTTTTATATGAACACGTGTTACAGATCTTAAAGTGGAATTAAATTTTGGCCATATGAATCAGTCGAAGAATCAAATTTCGAAGAACTACCCTTAAAATATAGTACGTACGATAGAGAGCTGTTAGCAGTATATTTATCCGTACAACATTTTAGATATATGGTGGAAGGTAGACCTTTTGTAATTTATACTGATCACAAACCTTTAGTGTATGCTTTTTCAAAAAAACCTAGCGATAACGAGACACCGCGGCGCATTAGACAGCTTATGTTTATTAGCGAGTTTACGACAGATATTAGACATATCAACGGTAGCGATAATATCCCCGCGGACACTCTCTCGCGTGTGGACGCGATCTTATGTCCAACAGCGTTAGATTTCGCAGAATTAGCAGCGGCACAACAGACAGACGACGAGTTGGCTAAGTTGTTATCGCAAAGTAACGAGCGATTGCAATTCAAGCAAATTGTTTTACCCGACTGCAAAAAGGAGGTAACGTGTGAAGTTTCTACTAAGACGATATGACCATACTTGCCTGTAGGATTTAGAAAAAAAGCATTCCATGCAGTGCACGATTTGTCACATCCCGGTAATCGAACTACTAGAAAATTAGTTGCGGCTAAATACTTTTGGCCGAATATGAATACAGATGTCAGGAATTGGGCCAAAACCTGTATTCAATGCCAAAAGTCAAAAGTAATTAGGCACACCGTGTCAGGGCTAGGTCGTTTTGAAACCTGTGATAGGTTTGAACATTTACATGTCGACTTGGTGGGACCGTTACCGACCTCGTCGGACGGCTATAGGTATTGTCTAACCGTGATAGACCGAGCCACGGGCTGGCCGGAAGTGTTTGCGTTGAAGGACATTAACGCTGTAACAGTAGCCAGGGCACTCTACGAAGGATGGATTACCCGTTATGGTTGTCCTGTTAGGATCACAACCGATCAGGGCAGGCAGTTTGAGAGTGGTCTGTTTAGCGAGTTAATGACATATTTAGGCGTAAACAAATTAAGGACTACAGCTTATCACCCTCAAGGAAACGGCGCAGTGGAACGATTTCATCGAGTGTTGAAAGCATCTCTTATGGCTCGGAGAGTAAAGGGTACCTGGGTCGAAGAGTTGCATACCGTTTTGTTAGGGTTACGTGCGACACCTCGGAGTGACACTGGAGTGAGTGCGGCTGAGTTGGTATTCGGCAAAACACTTAGGTTACCTGGAGATTTTTACGGAGGTACAAGCGTAAACGTTAGCGATTCAAACGAATACGTAGGGCAAGTTAGAGAGAATATTAAAAACCTTATACCAAGACCGACAAAGCAACGAGACCCACGTAGTGTCTTTGTACACACAGATTTACGTACTTGTTCACATGTTTTTGTACGGGTTGATTTAGTTAAGAAGTCATTGCAACCACCCTATGAAGGACCATATATGGTCTTAGATAGGCGGGAAAAGTACTTTAAATTGCAAATGCAGGATAAGCAGGTGAATGTCTCTATAGACAGACTTAAACCCGCGTATGTACTTAACCATGATCCAATTTCACTAAACCCGCCAGTGGAAACTAGAGACTATAGTAATAGAAGTATGACACATGATAGTGATAAGTTTAGAAATAAGCCGACTAGCAAAACTATAGCTAAGACCACCCGGAGTGGTAGGACGGTCAACCGACCGATAAGATTCATGTAATTATTTATTGTAATCAGATACCAATGTTTGTGTTAGACACCATACTTAACGTTTGCATCTGAAGATATACTTAGGTTGATTGATAGAATAAGTTTAATATACTTTTGTTTTTCTTTAATTTCGTAATCAATAGTAATGTATAGAAGCATTTTATGAGTAATGTATGTCATGCAACGTGACAAAATTTGTTATTGTAAGTACAACGTAGAATTAAGTTACAAATTGTGTTGGAAAATACATATTATTTTTTATTTTTGGAATGTCATAATTACTTATAGTTAATAATTTATTATTCATAACTGTGTCGTAGCGAACAGTAGACTATTGTTTGTAATAAAATGGGTTAATGTTATATTTCAAGCAATACTTCAGTAAACCTGTATTAATTTTGCGAATGTAATGTATACTAATGTTCAATAAACATTTTTTTCTTAAGGGGGAGGTTACTGTAGGCTACGCACACACACATTGTACTTTGGACATAAGTATAAAATTAAGTATATATGTATGTGTAACTTACAGCGTGCGGCTGCGCCGCAGTGATGTAATACTCAGTCGCCAATATACCGTGATCACTTTCGGATGTTTTATTTTCCTCGACACCTTTCTGATATTACGTAGTTGGATATAGCATGTGAAAGACTCTATTCATATTAGCTAAAAGTACAAGAGTTATTTCTCCACCACCATCATACAGTCCACTGGCTCCCTGACCACATCGCGGGTACGTCGAGGAAACGATCCACACCCTGATCCCTCCGACCCGCACAGTTACTCTGTCTCAGTCAGATTCACAATACAATAAAATTCTTGGTTACATTGTTGCTAATTTTTTCCCCACCTCACTTACACCCAATTAATTTCCATTTATTTAGACATGAAGGATCTGCTCTTCAAAATGTGGTATGACACCACGAAACCCACGACCATATCGTTGCTTGTCGGCGACTACCACCAGCTCGGGCTGTGGATGGCAGCCGGTGGTAAAGTGGTGGCCTTCGACCCTGCACCTACACTGGTCAAAGGGCTGCTGACCACACAGAGGATTAAGAAAGGTAAGATGTGAGCTGACCAATAGGGCTACTCCGGTTCTCGAATGCGAAGTTTCGTTCAATCTTCGGCCGTAGGTTTTATTGGTGTACTAATAGAATTACTTAAAATAATGTTTTATTTTTTTTTAATTTCAATTCAAAACCTATTTATTTATCTTCGTTTCATTCGTTAATTTTTGTTCACAAAAATTATCTGAAGTTTCGGATGAAACTTCGTTTTCGTTGAATTAGAGTAGGACTGCAGGGGTGTATGACTGAAGAAAATGGGGTCATTTTAAAATAGCATTGTTTTGTTTTAGATAGTTAGATTGTGGAGACTTCCGTACTAAGATACATTAAATGATTTACATCATTATCAATCACATCAACAACCTATTAAGTGGCCACTGCTGACCAAAGGCCTCTTCTCGCACTGAGAAAGTTTGAGCATTAATCACCACGTTTGCTCAATCCGGGTTGGCCACTTCAAACTTATAATAAGAAATTATAAGTCTAGGTTTCTTTACGATATTTTCCTTCAGTCAGTGGTGTTTAAATAATCTTAGAATGTACATATAACAGTCACATTGGTACTTGCCGTTAAGTTTCGAAACTGCACACTCATAAATGAGAAGCGGGCGACTTAAATCTCTGGGCCACCACGACTTTCTTATTTAATGATTGCCTTAAACTATTCCTCAGTAACGATTTTGTCCCAAAAAATGGACTGGGTTATGTAACCATTAAACTGAGTACGGATGTAAGGAGCAAATCAAAGGCCGTAGCCAAACAATCAGTTACTTCCATAGCCAGCAATGAGGAGTTAAAATCAAAGATCAACTGACTAGCTGAATGTTACCAGGTGATGAGCTGAGGCTGCAGCGACTGAAGGATGAGATGACTGGCGAGAGCGCTGGCGACGCAGGAGAGGAAGACGATGAAGAAGCCGGCGGTGGTAAGTATACCATCAGATGTATGAATGTGATGGAAGCTAAAGAAGTATGTAAGGAGCGTAGTAGGTGGCGCTCTGTAGTTTCTGTATACCATCAGATGTATGAATGTGATGGAAGCTAAAGAAGTATGTAAGGAGCGCAGTAGGTGGCGCTCTGTAGTTTCTGTATACCATCAGATGTATGAATGTGATGGAAGCTAAAGAAGTATGTAAGGAGCGCAGTAGGTGGCGCTCTGTAGTTTCTGTATACCATCAGATGTATGAATGTGATGGAAGCTAAAGAAGTATGTAAGGAGCGCAGTAGGTGGCGCTCTGTAGTTTCTGTATACCATCAGATGTATGAATGTGATGGAAGCTAAAGAAGTATGTAAGGAGCGCAGTAGGTGGCGCTCTGTAGTTTCTGTATACCATCAGATGTATGAATGTGATGGAAGCTAAAGAAGTATGTAAGGAGCGTAGGAGGTGGCGCTCTGTAGTTTCTGTATACCATCAGATGTATGAATGTGATGGAAGCTAAAGAAGTATGTAAGGAGCGCAGTAGGTGGCGCTCTGTAGTTTCTGTATACCATCAGATGTATGAATGTGATGGAAGCTAAAGAAGTATGTAAGGAGCGCAGTAGGTGGCGCTCTGTAGTTTCTGTATACCATCAGATGTATGAATGTGATGGAAGCTAAAGAAGTATGTAAGGAGCGTAGGAGGTGGCGCTCTGTAGTTTCTGTATACCATCAGATGTATGAATGTGATGGAAGCTAAAGAAGTATGTAAGGAGCGCAGTAGGTGGCGCTCTGTAGTTTCTGTATACCATCAGATGTATGAATGTGATGGAAGCTAAAGAAGTATGTAAGGAGCGCAGTAGGTGGCGCTCTGTAGTTTCTGTATACCATCAGATGTATGAATGTGATGGAAGCTAAAGAAGTATGTAAGGAGCGCAGTAGGTGGCGCTCTGTAGTTTCTGTATACCATCAGATGTATGAATGTGATGGAAGCTAAAGAAGTATGTAAGGAGCGCAGTAGGTGGCGCTCTGTAGTTTCTGTATACCATCAGATGTATGAATGTGATGGAAGCTAAAGAAGTATGTAAGGAGCGTAGGAGGTGGCGCTCTGTAGTTTCTGTATACCATCAGATGTATGAATGTGATGGAAGCTAAAGAAGTATGTAAGGAGCGTAGGAGGTGGCGCTCTGTAGTTTCTGTATACCATCAGATGTATGAATGTGATGGAAGCTAAAGAAGTATGTAAGGAGCGCAGTAGGTGGCGCTCTGTAGTTTCTGTATACCATCAGATGTATGAATGTGATGGAAGCTAAAGAAGTATGTAAGGAGCGCAGTAGGTGGCGCTCTGTAGTTTCTGTATACCATCAGATGTATGAATGTGATGGAAGCTAAAGAAGTATGTAAGGAGCGCAGTAGGTGGCGCTCTGTAGTTTCTGTATACCATCAGATGTATGAATGTGATGGAAGCTAAAGAAGTATGTAAGGAGCGCAGTAGGTGGCGCTCTGTAGTTTCTGTATACCATCAGATGTATGAATGTGATGGAAGCTAAAGAAGTATGTAAGGAGCGCAGTAGGTGGCGATCTGTAGTTTCTGTATACCATCAGATGTATGAATGTGATGGAAGCTAAAGAAGTATGTAAGGAGCGCAGTAGGTGGCGCTCTGTAGTTTCTGTATACGATCAGATGTATGAATGTGATGGAAGCTAAAGAAGTATGTAAGGAGCGCAGTAGGTGGCGCT
The DNA here is from genome assembly GCF_023101765.2 of Spodoptera frugiperda. Lineage (NCBI taxonomy): Eukaryota > Metazoa > Arthropoda > Insecta > Lepidoptera > Noctuidae > Spodoptera > Spodoptera frugiperda. Next base: position 1,502,264 of record NC_064232.1, on the reverse strand, counting down.
CTGTAGGTTCTGTATACCATCAGATGTATGAATGTGATGGAAGCTAAAGAAGTATGTAAGGAGCGCAGTAGGTGGCGCTCTGTAGTTTCTGAAACTGTGTGAGTTTATGTATGTATTTCAGAGGGTGAAGAGAAACCAGAGCCAGAGCCAGAAGCGGTGCCGCCGGAGTCATGTCCAGTGCTCATTGTGGCCGCCAGTCCCGGAGAGTTTATCGATAAACTCAGTAAGTATTAGGTCTATATTCTAGACAAACCACTCTAACAAAATACTATTTATTTATGTCTTTCTTTAAAAGCTATCTTTTATTATAATACTTATGGATTTTTTTATGGTCTAAGCCGCTAAACGAGCAGACAGATCACCTGATGGTAAGCAGTCGCCTTCACCGATGGAAACTCGAAAGACCAGACGCGTTACAAGTGCGTTGCCGGCCTTTTGGGGGTTAGGAATTTAAGGGTTATTGGGAAATCTGGGATTGGGAACATTGGGAATGGGGATAATAGGGCCTCCGGTAGCCTCAATCATACAACGCAAGCGTTATTACACGTCTGTTTTCTGTGAGACCGTAGTATCATTTCGGTCGAGCCGGCCCATTCGTGCCGAGGCATGGCTCTACCGCTGTTAAAAAAATACAGCAGTGGACCTGATGAAGGTCACAGGTCGCTTCCAACCTAGCGATTTATTCGGGCTAGTCATTGGTATGAGGCAGTAGACATCTTGTAGCCTGAGTTACATGATGGCCATGTAATCTTGACATTCCAAACAGCTCGTCAAGGAGGTCTGGACCCGAAGCAGTGTATAGCACCATACAAGCTGTACCCAGTGAAAGTCATCAATGAGCTGACTACAGTCCTGCGCGAAAAGAGGGGAGGACCTCCCAAGGAGAAGGCAGAAGGTGAAGAGGAAGGTGGAGGTAAGCGAAGACTTTTTTTTACATTTGATGGGTCGACGTTTGGCCGCTATCTCACCTGATGGTAAGTGATGATGCGGCCTACGATGGGGCATGTCTGCGCATAAGCAACCTATTCACTCGGGCTTTGAAGACATCCAGGTTATACGTATCTTGAAATATCTTGAAGCGAAGCGCTTCGTGCGAGTGGGTTGGATGGTGGTGGGTCTACCATGAAGCAGTAGCGCTTCGCCGATTATCTTGGAAAGGACTAAGGGGAATCGAGCTGTGCAATTCCCCCGCACTAATCAAATCACCTTTGAATTAATTTGTTGTTTTATAAGGACTCATCGTCAACATCGCCTGTAACTATGCCATTGCTGAAAAAACGGTATCTTCTTACACGGAGAAGAAATAACTGTTATGTTCTATGAAGAGTCATCATCATCATCGTCATCCTATAATCTTCCACTGCTGAGGAAAGGCCTCTTCTCACAAGGAGAAGGAGTGAAGGAATGACGATAAACGACGAAAGAAGAAAAATTAACGGGATCTGGCTTTAAAAGCAGGAGTAGGAACGGGGTTTAGTCAGTAAGAGTCTGACACTCCCTTGGATGATTTTCCCTCAGATAATTGGTTTCTAGTATCTATTCACCCCTCTACCTCTCTATCCCTCTATCTCTCTATCCCTCTCGATTCCTATCCTGACACCACAAGCTTCTATGTCCCATATCTTCCTATTAAATACAGCGGCAGAAGAAGTGCTGGTTCCGGCACTGGAAGACGCTGCGATGGGCAAGTACATGGATCGCCTGTCTCGGTCCACTGCATCGGTCAGAGCCAGGCTGGCACAGAACGAGAACTACTTCATGGATCAGCCTAACAGGGACAATCAGGTAAGCGACAGTTTTGTAGCTTTCTACAATTTTTATAGAGTCGATGCCCGACCAGTAGGCCTACTCCAATTCAACGAAAAACGCAGTTTCGTCCGAAACTTCACAGATTTCATACTGCAATTCAATTTACTGCGAACTTTCGTGAACAAAAATGAACGAATGAAATGAAGATAAATAAACAGGTTTAGATTTGAAATTAAAAGTAATTTTAGTAGTAAATCAATAAAACCTATCAACGCTTACGTTCGAAGATTAATAGAAATTTTGCATTCGAGAACCGGAGTAGACCTGATCTGTGGACGACTTAGCGCATTACCGGCTTCAATTCAAAGCAGCAGTAGGAACGGGATGGTGTTCAGTACAAGTGCGACTGCCGGACAAGGGGTCTCGGGTTCGATTCCCGGATCAGGCAAAGTATTACTGGCCTTTTTTAATTTTTTCGAAAATTTCTCAGTGGTAGCACGGAGTCTGGAAATGTGCCCGGTATATGGCAATAGGCTCACCACCTATTATCTGGGATTTACAACATAAATGGTGAAAAGAAATGTACACCCTACATTGCTTACCGGCATTACGTGTCGTAATGTGCACCTCTGCCTACCCCTTCGGGGATAAAAGGCGTGACGTTGCTTGGCTATTCCCCCTTAACCTACCACTTAACATTTGTTCTCAGGACGCAGCGAACGCAGTGATGGGTATTGTGGTACACCACATAGAGCCCTATACGTTCTGGAAACCAGAACTCTTGGATGCTGTATTGAAGTATGGAGACAGGCTGTACACCATGTCCATAGGGAACGCATCGGCACCACCACAGCTGAAGCCCAAGGAAATGGTGTCACAATTCCATGTCACCAATTTCAATGTAAGTTTGGTTTTTTTTTTGGTGATCATCATCATCTTCATCATCGCTTGAGTCAAGAGAAATCCACTGCTGGATATACGTCTCCCAATCTGTAATATAAAAATAAGTCGGGTTTTCCTTCCTGACGCTATAACTCCAGAACGCACGAACCGATTTCCACGGTTTTGCATTTGTTGGAAAGGTCTCGGGCTCCGTGAGGTTTATAGCAAAGAAAATTCAGGAAAACAAGAGAAAAGCAGGAAAACATGGAACATCATTGGTGACGAAACGGAGTTCGCTGAGTTTGCTAGTTACTTATATTATTTTTATTGTTTGAAACCAATAGGAATTTTAAAAAAAATTTACTTACCACCATACTTGAGAGTCATTTAATGGTTACTTAACCAAGTCCTTAGCAATTGTTTTCGGAACAAAATCATTACTAAGGATTAGTTTAAGTAATCATTAAATATCTCTGAGTACGGCAGTTTGAATATCTGTCATCACCTTTTAAATCGATCTTCCTTCAACATCATCAAAATTCTTAAGTCATCAATGTAACCAGTTTTGTTCTACAGGTGAAATTGGAGATAGAAGGTGATGTGATCGGAGGCGACATCAAGGCGGGCGAGACGGGCAGTGTGAACAGTCTGAAGAAAGCTATCACCAGTTTCTTTACTTCGGTACGTTTTCCCATCACCATACATGTATACATATGTACATCATCATCAATGGAAGTCATCATCATCACTGCTGAGCAATACCCTCGCGGTTTCATCTGTTGCTTGGGCTCGGTGGCAAAGGAAGGTTTCTCAGTAGTAGCACGGAGTCTATAATTGTGCCCAGTATATAGCAATAGGCTCACCTCCTATTACATGGGACTTACAACACAAATGGTGAAAAGTGACTGTACATTGTACAGTGGCATTACTTGCCGTAATATGCACTTCATCCTACCTCAATAATTGGCCTATCAAACACAAAAATAATCATCCAATTCATACCAGTAGTTCCAGAGATAAGCGCCATAAACAAACTCCTTAATATTAGAACTTACGACGGGATATTTACCATGTTTATTTATTTATATCTATGAGTTTCCGATATTTCGGCGATCAGGGGTCTTAGTCTGCTATAATGCCCGGTTTACATTATTTCAGTCCAGCGATCCAGTCCAGTACTGGATCGCTTACTGGACTGGATCTGTTACGTCTATATTATTCCAGTTATTTAGAAGCCGTTGAAGTGTGAACACTACAGTGACAATGATTTCAAGAAGAGATCAGTTTCGAAAATGTTTTAAACGTGCTCAATCACTCTTGCTACAAGAAGTTATTAATGAGGTTGATAAGGAACTAAAAAAAAGGAACGGATTTGGGTGAGAAATTGGATCAGCGAAAGAGATCAAAAAGGAGGGTCAGTAATGCTTTTGCAACAACTGAAGGTAGAAGATCCCAATGAATATAGACTGGCATTGAGAATGACAGCAGAAAACTTTGAAGAACTGTTATCATTAGTTTCTATTAATATCCAGTGCAAGAATACGTTGTTCAGAGATGCTATACCCGCAAAAATAAAATTAGAAGTCACTCTTTCTTTTTTAACTACTGGAGATAGTTACAGAAGCCTCAGTCGTATGTTTCGATTGCCAAAACTTCTGATAACTTCTTCACCATTGTTAAATCCTTTTTCTTCGCAAAAAAGTCCGCAAAAACAACCAACACGTGTGTACTTCGTCAGCACTGGAATGGCACTGGATTGGCCGTCTACATTATTCCAGTTGCACTGGATTGATCGCACTGGACCGAAAAGTAGACCGTGAATCCAGTTACTGGACTGGAATGCTTATGGATTCAGTTCATTCCAGTGTCGGTTTCCATTTTTCCAGTGCAATCCAGTAATGTGCACCTCTGCGTACCTCAATAATTGGCCTATCAAACAGAAAAATAATCATCCCATTCGTAACAGTAGTTCTGGAGTTAACCGACATAAACAAATTCCTTAAAAACATTAAAACTTAAGACGGGATATTTATCATGTTTATTTATTTCTATGAGTTTCCGATATTTCGGCTCATTAGTTCATCCGTGATCATGGCGCTTGCAACAGTGCCGAAATATCGGAAACTCACAGACATAAATAAACATGGTAAATATCCCGTCTCAAATTCTAATGTTAGTGTTAGTGACTATGTCAGTTTAAAAACGTATACATATAACTAACTCCTTTATTCAGCTTCATAGATAATTCCACGTTTCAGCAAAAATACGGTGTTCTATGCGCGAAAGGTTACTGCGTCGGTATATGGAAGGGAGCTGATGATAAATCCTTCGTTATGCTGGAGCCTCACGCCGTGGGTCCGGCTGGGAAGACATCGCCAGCTGGAGCAGCGACCCTGGTGGTGTACTCCAACGTCGATGAGCTGGCGGACACCTTCAGAGCCAACGTTGAAGGTCACATGAGACCTGGAGATAACAAGTAAGTAGATATAATACCTGCCTTTGTTTTGTTTCGTTGCGGGATCCAAGACAGTCATTTATTTCCCTAGGACGCGCCGGACTTTAGTGTGCCAGTGTTTTCATGGTTGTATCTACTGTAGATCCTGGCTTACAGGAGGTGCAGCGGTATGGGAGGCTGTGGCAGGCTTGTCCTATAAAAAAAAATAACTGCCAAGGAACATAGCCAGTCGTAGTGTGTTGTTTTATAGCATAGCTATCTGTGTTTCCTGATGGGTATAACCTGGGTGTCTTCAAAGCCCGAGTGAATATTTGTCTAATAATGTTTTATAAAGCATATATAAAAATCAGCCATCAGAATTTAAGTTTAGTCCTATTTTTACTTACCTTTCTCACCTGATACCTGTAAATCGGCCGTCTATCCAACTTACCAGGTAGTCCAGGTACATATAAAAGCTACTCGGTATCCCACGTTTTGTCTTTCAGAAAATAATTTATGTCTGGCAGACCTGGGCTCTTACTCTATTAGTAGTGGGAGCAAATACGTCATTTCTACGTATAAAATGTACCTAGAAGTGACATCACGCGATATTTCAAATCGATATGACTTCTAAAGTATTGGTTTCCGTAAGAAAAAAAAAATAACGTGTCTAATGTTTTAAAATAATCTACAAGACGGACATTGAAATAAAAATTAGTCATCTACCCTATTCAAGGGGTCCCCCTTGAATAGGGTAGATGACAAATTTTAGACAGACGAAGTGGGGAACGAATAGTGAGCCAATGTTTAAATTCCAAACCCACAACTCCTCTGGTGTTGCGGGTGTCAATGAGCATTTTCCCTTCATCTCCAGGTTCTCGATATCATCAGTAAAAGTATTCTGGGAGTTTTCGAAGCTGGCAAGTCCTGTCACTCCTCAAGGAGCCGTGCCTGATGAGGGATACGAGTGGAAGGTCCTCACTGCTTATGTGGAGACGGCCAGAGGGAGGACCATATTGAGAGGGACCAGACCTCCTGATCTCATGAAGTAAGTTTTTTGATCTTATGGCGGAGATACCTATCGGTAGGTAGATTTTTAATGTTTATTCTATTTTCTACCAGCTATGTTATGAGACCCATGTAATGGAAAATGAACTTTTTGTGTTACAACATGCAACGTCACGCCTTTTATCCCCGAAGGGGTAGGTAGAGGTTTTGTTTAGTTAATTTAGTATGTCTCATAATAGTTATTATAAAAACTTTGCCCTATGGTAAATGGACTATCTGACACAAAAAAAAAAATCCGGAGCTGCGGACTACCTAGCGGGTTTTAAAAAGCAGGAATAGGAACGAGGTGGTGTTTAGTCAGTAAGAGTCTGACACTCCCTCTCGCCTCGCCCTTTTTTTTTGAGAGGTGAAAATCATCTAATGGCTTTCTCGCCTTGGGCGAGGCGAAAGGGAGTGTCTGACTCTTACTGACTAAAAACCACCTCGTTTCTACTCCTGCTTTTCAAACCGGAGCCCCGGTAAACCCGCTAGGTAGTCGGCAGCTCCGGATCAGGCATCAGCCCTACTGGGCCCCATCTGTGGTGGTCTGATGGCTCTTTGAGGCGCGCGCAGAACGCGACGCGCCGCACGCACGGGTCTGGTTCTGTTCGGGCGGCGAGCTAACCTTGCTCGCCGTCCACAGGCCCGCACTTACGGTGGCCGGAGATCTCGCCTCGCCCTGGCGAGAGAAGACATTGGATGATTTTCCCCCTTAAAAAAAAAGAATTATTCAATTCGAAACAATAGTTCCAGAGTTTACTATGGTCATACAAACTCTTTAGCTTTACTTTGTCGTACCCAGGTTCACAAGAGATGCGCTGCTTCAATCAGCGTGTGCGGCAATAGTTGGCGCGGCCATGTCTCACGTCCGACGTCCCCACCTTTGGACCAGGAAGACAGTGGACGAAGTCATCTCCGTGGCCTGCCAGCTATTCACGGCGTCTCTCGGATCCCTTGGCTATGAGTTCCGACCTGGTGAAGATGTTTTGTTACCATTGCAGGTTAGTAGGTTAGGTTTTAATGGATCTAGAGGAGAGGATCTATTCTACTAATCAAACCGTTTTGTTTGATATCCATAATGGAGGTAGTTGTGGAGAAATTCGATTGTAATATTGTATTGTGAACAAGATTAAAAGTGTGTACCGAATATCAAATCGATCTGTCGGCAGGAAGGGAGTAAAATTTCAATTACTAAATTTGACCCAAAGAAACAGACGAGGTAAGATTAATGAAGCCATGTAATACGAGTAATCATCACTAACCATTAGGCGCTAGATAGCAGCGAAATGTTGGAACATTAGGTACTTACATGATGAAAAATTGCTGTTTCTTTTCGGCAAGCGAGCAGAGGGATCGCCTGATGGTAAGCAATCAGCGCCGTCCATGGACAACCGCGACACGAGAAGTCACAAGTACGTCGCTGGCTTATGGAGAGTAAAGTAGTAAGTTGCGTTATGTTTCTTTGTATGAGTGAGGTTACCGGAGGCCCAATTCCCCCCTTCCCAATCTTCCCAATCTCCGATTCCCGAACAACAACCCTTTAATTCCTAACCCCCCAAAGGCAACGCACTGGTAACGCCTCTGGTGTTTTAAGTGTCCAAGGGCGGCGGCGATTGCTTACCATCAGGTGACACGTCAGCTCGTTTACCGGCTTATACCATAGAAAAAAAGGGTCGAGCCGACAATCTAACTCACACAGCTGCACACAACACACAATCAACGTTCTTTTTGATGATGATGATGAATTTACTTCGTAGGTGCTAAAACGATTCGTCCTTGGAGTGAACTACGTCCGCTACAACCTCGAGGAAGTCTTCTCAGGGAAGTTGGAACAGAAGGAACCGACACAAATGACTGTCAGGTATGTAAGCCTCTTAAAAAGGGACATTAAACCACCACACAGTACAGTAGGGGCCTTAGTCTGCTATTACAATTAAAGTGCAAGGGGGATGGAGCTATACAACCTACATAGCTCCGTCCCTCTTGCACTGCTCAATGATCGACCATTCTGACCCAATTTTATTGTAATAGCAGACTAAGGCCCTAGGACTGATGTCCAATACGGGTCCGCGGCAGACTTAACGGGTTCCAGCTCGAAGTAAGAGTAGGACCGGGCTGTGTTTCAGTCAGTAAAAGTCTGACACTTCCTCTCGCTCCACGTAGGACGCCGCTTTTTCTCCTCTAAAAAATATTTTTATTTATTTAACTTTTTGCAACTTTATTGTACATCGTGTTGGTTTAATGCCATAGGCATTCTTGTGTTAATGTGTCAGGTTTTAATATATCTTCTTAAGTGTTGCTTCTTATAGACACCACCATGGGCGGAGCTGACTGCTTACCATCAGTAGATTTTATGAAACACGCCGGTAATCGAGCAGACGTATTACCTGATGGTAAGCAATTGCCGCCGCCCATGGACACTTGAAACACCGGTTACAAGTGCGTTGCCGGCTTTTTGGGAGTTAGGAATTTAAGGGTTGTTGTTCGGGAATCGGGGATGGGGAAGATTGGAAAGGGGGGAATTGGGCCTCCAGTAACCTCACTCACACAACGAAACACAACGCAAGCGTTGTTACACGTCGGTTTTCTACTCGGCCGTGGTATCACTCCGGTCGAGCCGGCCCAGCAGGGCCGAAGCATGGTTCTCCCACACTTAAAATAAAGATCCATGTGACGCTTGAAATAAAGCAATAATTTTATTGTTTATTGGTACAGATGTGCTCTGGAGCGCTTCTTCGAGTCACATACCCATGGGATACTGTGGTCAGTGCCCCATGCAGTATGTGTGTGGAGGGTGGCTGGAGCCCCGGCGTTCTACATGTTCGAGCCCCATGCCTGTGGACCGACCGGACTGCGAGTCGACGCCATGGTCAGTAACTCCTCATCTAGTTAGATATCAGGTAGTAAACAGCAGCTCGTGTAGTGTAGATGTCCAGTCAACAAGGATGTAGCGAGGTTGACTGTCCAGGCGACACACGTACTTAGGTATCGTCATGAGCTAATGTTCACATGTAAACAACAGCTCATGTAGTGTAGATGTCCAGTCAACAAGGATGTAGCGAGGTTAACTGGGCAACCAGAAAATAGTTTATCACTGGACGCTGCTTAGTAAAAGTTGAAATATCCAAGCTTGGGTCTGCCAAGCAGCCATGCAGCAGTGCTCTCTGATAAACCTGCTAGACAACGCGGAGATTATGGCAAACCCATCTCATGTAGTGGAAGGCATACAGGCTTATACATGATCATCATGGTGGCTGGTTGAAGCTTACTGTTCTGAAAGGTCCAGGTTTATCAGAGAGCGCTGCTGCCCGGTCTCTGTCAAATGTGAAGTCCCTTATGGTCAAATACTCAAATATCACTCAACTTTAAGACGCTCTCAGAAATAGTTCTGTCACTATAATTTTTTCTATAAAATGACAGAGGCAGCACGAGGTTTAACTTTTTTTTTAACAAAATCATTTCCCCACACTATGATTTTCTCCTGTGTCATGTGTGCGTTTACAAATACACAAGTTCACATATAGATGACACGCAGACCCGAAACAACAATTTGTGAATCACACAAAGAATTGCTCCGTGCAGGAATCAAACCCACTACACGTTGCACGGCAGCCGGTTGCTCAGCCACCGCACCAATCGTGCAGTCAAACAACAACTGCGACTTTAAATTGAGTAGCGTTTCAGTATTCGGGCTTTTGTCGGGTATATGACACCCGCGGGAAGAGCGTCCAATATGCCGTTACCAATCGACTGTATATTTTATCTTGTAAACCTTCTTCTAATTAGTGTGTTGTCGTAGGATGACGGTGCTGCCTGCGTTCTCACTTTCACATCTCCGAAGTTGATGGCTTTTGCGTTAGTATTCCAAACAGTATATAGTAATAGTATTGTAGTCTCCAGCACAACTAGTAGCCAGAATTTTCTTAAAGGAAGGGAAACACTGGCTATTGTTTAGTGCCTTAGATTTATCATGATATGATAAATAATCTAAAGCTTTAGCTTCCATCACATTCATACATCTGATGGTATACAGAAACTACAGAGCGCCACCTACTACGCTCCTTACATAATTCTTTAGCTTCCATCACATTCATACATCTGATGGTATACAGAAACTACAGAGCGCCACCTAAAACGCTCCTTACATACTTCTTTAGCTTCCATCACATTCATACATCTGATGGTATACAGAAACTACAGAGCGCCACCTACTGCGCTCCTTACATACTTCTTTAGCTTCCATCACATTCAACAAACACGTTGTTAACAGTAGGTAGTCTGCATCTCTCTGCAAAGTCTTGGACCTTACCAATCATCATCATCACCACTCATCATTCATCTTGTATGTTGAGAGTTCTTCCACTTCGTGCAGTCTATAATTCTGTCTTTTTCTAGCAAACGAAAGGGATGATGACGGGGTATGAAAAAAAATCTATTTAGTCCGTCAGTTAGGTAATGAAAAAATATTAGACACGTATTTTTTTTATTTTGTCGTATAAGATAACAATGCTTAGATGAAACGAAACAAAACTTAGGAGTAGTAGCAAATACGTAATTTCTACGTATAATATGCCTAGAAGTGACGTCAAGCGATATTTCAAATCAATATATCTTCGAAAATATTTGTTTCCATAAGAAAATAAAAAATACGTATCTAATGTTTTAAAATAATCTACAAGACGGACATTAAAATAAGAATAAGTCATCTACTCTGTTGATTCTATAACTATAATATTGGAATTTTGAACAGCATTCTTGCTTTCCCAATTTGTGATAGGGTAAATATTTTATAGGAAACTGATGTATAGACCATTAGATCACACACACACACACACACAACGTCACGCCTTTTATCCCCGAAGGGGTAGACAGAGGTGCACATTACGACACGTAATGCTGATGTGCAATGTACACACACTTTTCAACATTTGTGTTATAAGTCCCATGTAATAGGGGGTGAGCCTATTGCCATATCCTGGACACAATTCCAGACTTCGTGCTACTACCGAAAAATTTTCGAAAATCCGAAAAAAGCCCAGTAATACTTTGCCCGACCCGGGAATCGAACCCGAGACCCCTTGTTCGGCAGTCGCACTTGCGACCACTCGACTAACGAGGCAGTCAGAACGAGGCCATAAGATCATATACCCTGGGGCCTTAGTCTGCTATTACATTTGTGTCAGAATGGTCGATCACTGATCAGTGCAAGAGGGACGGAGCTATGTAGGTTGTATAGCTCCATCCCTCTTGCTTATTGCTTATTACCCGACTGCGCCAGAAGGAGGGTTATGTTTTTCGAGTGTATGTATGTATGTATGTATGTATGTATGTATGTATGTATGTATGTATGTATGTATGTATGTATGTATGTATGTATGTATGTATGTATGTATGTATGTATGTATGTATGTATGTATGTATAATTGTTTGTCACGCTCTGCAGCCTAAACGGCTTGATGGATTTTGACTTGAGAGGTATCGTTGGATTCGTATTTACTGTGAGAGTGACACTGGATATATCAAAATATTAAAAAAACAAAATGGCGGATTTTTGGCGCCAAATTCGAATATTTCTCACTCTCTAGCCTGAACGACTCGATGGATTTCCGCTCGATAGGGGTCGTTTGATTCGTATTTACTGTGAGAGTGACACTAGATATATCAAAATAATAAAACTAAAAAAATAATAAATAAAAAAAGGTAATTTAAAAAACTAAAAAACCCGACTGCGTTTCTTTATTATAATATTAATTGAAAAAACCCTAAAACAAGTTTTAAAGTCATCGTAAAATTTAAGCAGTCGGGACCCATTCTAAATATAAAGACTTCGTGAGGGCACATACGGCTGGCTTTCTAGAATGGGTCCCGACTGCTTAAATTTTACGATGACTTTCTTGTTTTAGGTTTTTTCAATTAATATTATAATAAAGAAACGCAGTCGAGATTTTTAGTTTTTTAAATTACCTTTTTTTGATTTAGGTATCTTCAAAATGTACCGGTGGTGGAACGGCCCAAGCACGATTTCCAACTGTACGCCATGTCGATCACTGTGCAGCCGATTAAGAAATTGGGAGGAGTCGAGCCTCCCATAGTGAGGGCACCGCCTGGAGTCAAACTTGTGCCTGCTACTAGTAAAGTAAGTTCACTTCTCTGTCTTACAGTTTATTTAAGAAGAAAAACTGCTTTTAAAACACCTACTTCTTTCTTTGTTTACTATGTAGTGATGACTATGACATATTGTGTGTAAAGTCAAAGTCAAATCATTTATTCCAATTAAACCATACATGAAGACTTTTGAAACGTCAACAAAGAAAGAAAGAAATAAACAATAGTCTGTCAGTCTGTCCGTCAGTGAAGCTAGGTGCTCGTTCCAAAGCGTAGCTTCGAATGGAGAAGAACGAGCAAGAAATTCCATTCGTTAGTCTTTTATCTTTATCCCAGGTGGGTATAGATGGCAGCAAGCGTAGGGCCGAGGAGAAGGATCGCAAGCATCCGCCAGGGAGCGCCACTTGCATGGATGCTCAGCGCGCCGCGGAGAAGGCAGACAAGGAACAAACCAAACTGAAAGGTTTGCATGACCATCAGCATATCATTCATCCGTAGATATCCTTCATCAAGTGTAGGAGAGCCATGCTTCGGCACGAATAGGACGGTAAATAAAACGTTATTTGTTTTATTTTTAATTTCATATCAAGACCTATTTATTTATCTTTATTTAATTCGTAAATTTTTGTTCACGAAAGTTCGTAATAAATAGAATTGTAGTATGCAATCTGCGAAGTTTATTCTTATCTATCTTCGAAGTTCGTTCGTTCGTTGAATTAGAGCAGGCCCTCTGATGATGACTTAATTTCGCAGGTCAGCGAAACACCAGCGGCTGGCTGGTCCTCAACGATGGTACTCAGTTCATGTCTGCCATGCACTCGATTGCCTGCAGGAAGTTCTCTTGCGCTTCTAGAGGATGCCAGGTAATATTGGCTAGGCATGGTTTCTTTTACAGTTGTATAGTGGAGTGCCTGGGGGTTTTCACCTCGGACCTTTTAATCTCCCCATAACGCGGCCGCGGGCGCCTCGCTGCTAACAGCTGATAATGCGAAAGGACGCGCGCGCGAAATTCTGTTATTTTGTTATTATGATAAAACTAAAACTAATGAGTATACAAAAAAAGTTTCTTTGGGAAAGTTGTTTGTAATCACGTGTTTAAATATCGTTCACTAATTACCAGTCACCCTATATACAAATTGCGTCAAATTAATGTATATCCTAATTTCAGGCTTTAGCATGCTCAGTAATGGCAGTGGCCATGTCCCGAGTCGAGGACGTGTGCCGCTGGTGCTCCTCCACCCTCGACCAGATCCTGGAGAGCGGAGACCAGCTCTACCAGGACAGCTACCTACACTTCCATCCAGAAACTAAGATCTTAAACATTGAACAGGTAAGCAGCTCATGTAGTGTAGATGTCCAGTCAACAAGGATGTAGCGAGGTTGACTGTTCAGGTGACACACGTACTTAGGTGTTGTAAAACATTAATTTAATATGACACGAGAGATATTATGATACTTACAAGGGATTATTCTTCCAATTATACAGATTCTTCGTAAGTTCTATACTCCTGGGAATTGTGTGTGTCGTGTGGTTGTCTACAAGTCCAGACACAGGGGCGTCGTCGATGTCAACTTGGTTGAGCAGGTATTTCAATCCTATCTATTTTTCTTACATATATTGTGGTAGAAGCTAAACAGCTCTCCTTGGTCGCGCGGTTCGGAGCGTTTCAATGGCACCCTTATAGGGTTTGAATATGACTTATGTACTTTTTGATTTTTTAAGTTTTTTAACCATAGTTTTGACAAATTTTATTTAGTTTAAGCTTTTGGGGAATCAACTTTTACAAAATATTGCCTTAGTTTTTTATTTAATCAATCGCTATGGCCGCGGTCGAAGCGGACACTTGGATTTCTGTACCGTTCTGTTCAATAAAATAAATAATGTTAATATTTAATATCTGGACTGCCTCGTTGGCCGAGTGGTTGCAAGTGCGACTACCGGGCAAGGGGTCTCGGGTTCCATTCCCGGGTCGGGCGAAGTATTACTGGGAATGGTCGGTTCTTCGAAAATTTCTCAGTGATAGCGCGAAGTCTAGAAATGTGCCCGGTATATGGCAATAGGCTCACCACCTATTACACGGGACTTACAACATAAATAAAATTGTGAAATGTGGGTATACATTGGCATTACGTGCCATAATGTGCACCTTTGCCGTACGTCTTCGGGGATTAAAGGCGTGATGTTATATTTATTTAATATCTTAGATAGGAGAATTCTTCAGAGAAGAGAGAGCGGGCGTCTTCGTCGCCGGTAAGGGAGACTTTGCCGTGGCGCTGTTCAGGACGCCGCGCGGTAAGTGATGCACCTACCTTTACAATAAAACTTGCTACTCTGCTGCATGAGCAATTATTTGCATTTTAAATATTAATTGCGGGCGGGAGGGCGGTGCTGCACGCCGTATGTTAAAAAATACATTGTATTAGCGGAATTAATACTAAAAATCTTACTGTATTGTTAGTGTAGCATGAATTTCCGCAAAGTAGTAGTAAGCCTGAATCTATTCTATTTAATAAAACATGTTTTAAAATATTACGTTGATGGGATGGGAGGAGGTATAGAAGTGTCGGGCCTCTGATTAACAATCTATAATACAAAAATAAGTCGGGTTTTCCTTCCTGACGCTATAACTCCAGAACGCACGAACCGATTTCCACGGTTTTGCATTCGTTGGAAAGCTCTCGGGCTCCGTGAGGTTTATAGCAAAGAAGATTCAGAAAAAAATAATAAAAAAGGCAGAGAATCAAGGAAAATCATTGGTGTAACTGACGGATTAATTAGATTTTTAATTTCCATACATCGTCATCATCCCTATTGCCTTGTACCTATATTCTGTTTGCAGGGTATTACATGTTTGATCCGTCTGACCGAGACCGCTACGGGCGCGCAGTGGCGCCCCCTTGCATCGGCCGAGCTAGAGCCTGCTTCTCGCAGTATCCTAACGTAAGAATCCAACATACTACATACATACATACATAACCTCACGCCTGTTTCCAATGCGGATAGGCAAACACAATGGAACGCCAATTGCCACGGTTCTTACACACTTCTTTCGCTTCATCAACAGTCATCAGTCTTTTCACGCATGCTCGTCGGTTAAAGGTACTTTTAATTTGGCCCTTTTTTATTATATCACCACTCTGGTCGCTATATGTCCGTCTGGGGCGCCCTCTACCGACGGTCCCACTCATATTCGCCTTGTATATTTCTTTCGTGAATCTGCTTTCCTTTCTTGGCAGTATGTCCATCCAACATACTGCCAAATTCAATTACTAGACTATCTGTAGAATTACTTAGTCATATTATTATAACTTTTGTGAGACATACTAAATTAATTATCATGTTATTGACTTACTCACGTAACTGTTTGACGAGGAACTCGACTAGTTTCAAGCCATGCTAGAGGCTCATATTCATGAGCAGCATTCCGCGACACACGACGCGGCGACTGTTGCGCGTTAGAATGCACGGTTGGTGCGGTCGCTGGGCAACTGGCTGCCGCGCAACGTGTAGCGGGTTCGAGTCCCGCACGGAGCAACTCTTTGTGTGATCCACAAATTGTTGTTTCGGGTCTGGGTGTCATATGCATGTATGTTTGTAAACGCACCCACGACACGGGAGAATATCCTAGTGCAGGGCAATGTTAAAAAAAAAAATTTACTCGTCATCATCAACAGCCTAAAAATGCCCACTGCTGAGCCTCTTCTCATACGGAGACGGTTTGAGTATTAATCACCTCGCTTGCTCAAGGCGGATTGACGATTTCAATTTTATAGTTACAAGTCCAGGTTTCCTCACGATGTTTTTCTTCACCGTCGTCGTTCGTCTATATAATCTTAACAACAGATCTGTATATCGTACACCTAGTAATATATTGGCACATTTACGGTTTAGTTTTAAGTTTACTGACCAATGAACGGTTGTTTTACGTGTGCGTGAAGGGGGAACTACAATAATGGTATAATGACACTTACGACCTTTCTCGATGAATTAAGTGTGGGAGAGCCATGCTTCGGCACGAATGGGCCGGCTCGACCGGAGTAATACCACGGCCGAGCAGAAAACCGACGTGAAACAACGCTTGCGTTGTGTTTCGTTGTGTGAGTGTTACCGGAGGCCCAATTCCCCCCTTCCCAATCTTCCCCATCCCCATTCCCGAACAACAACCCTTAAATTTCTAACTCCCAAAAAGCCGGTAACGCACTTGTAAAGCCTCTGGTGTTTCAAGTGTCCATGGGCGGCGGCGATTGCTTACCATCAGGTAATACGTCAGCTCGATTACCGGCAAGTCCCATAAAAAAAATGAATATGGAAATAAATAGATTAATATGCACTTTTTAACACGTATAAGCCATATAAAGTCAATTTCTTTTTAGCAGATGTGCCAATATATTACTAGGTGAGCGATATCTGAACCGGAGTAGACCTCTACTCCGGTTCTCGAATCCGAAATTTTGTTTAATCTTCGGCCGTAGGTTTTATTGATTTACTAATGAAATTACTTAACAATAGATCTGTTATTTTTAATTTCTAATCAATATATTGGCACATTCACGGTTTAGTCTTCAGTTTACTGACCAATGAACGGTTCATTTTACGTTCACGTGAAGGGGGCAACTACAATGGAATTGTATAATGAAACTTGCGAAGTTTCGAACGATGACTTTCGTTTTTCGTTGAATTAGAGTAGGCCTCCTGATTTCATTCAGGACAGTAGTCCCACGTGAAACAACGCTTGCGTTGTGTATGCCAGACGGCACTAGGGTGGACCTCCCATTCTTCGTCCAATTCTCGAATTAGCTAGTGTCACACCAATGGATGTTCATTAGTTAACATGCTGCAATGATTGTGACGCTTCACGCCATCTGGTGATTGAAAACGGTAGCCCCCATTGGACAATTGTACCTGGTTTTTTATGGAATGATCCGGTAAACGAGCAATCGTATAAACTGATGGTAAGCAATCGCCGCCGCCCGATTTCGTTGACATTTGAAACACCAGAGGCGTTACAACTACGTTGTCTTCTTTTGGTAAGTGTGATGTTTGGGCCTTCACGGTCACACCCCTGTATATTCAGCGTTATCGTATATGACGCCGATGTACTGTAAGGCTGCGGTTCCACTGACGCGGAGCGAGGCGGAGAGGAGCTTAGTGTGTTTGCGGTGCACGAATTAACCAATCACTATGCTCGAAATCTCCGCACCGCTTCAATGGAAACAGCATGAGCGGGGCGGAGCAGAGCTGAGCGGATATTCATACAAATATATAGCGAGACGATGCGGTGCGGAGTACAGCGGGGCGGTGCTGTGCGTAGGACAGCGGGGCGGTGCGGAGCAGCGCGGTGCGGAGCGGACTGTACTTAAGACAGGAATAGTGACATTAACACGACGCCAATGCTAACGTGTGACAGAGACATAACCGAGTACCGAGTATTGCCGAATAAGCACGAAGATTCACGAAGTAACCAAAAAGGGATGTCCAAGTAGCGTGTGTGAGGGTGTTGTTTAATCGATTTTCTTAAAATCGATTACTACGAAATAAATTACTTATCAAACAAAAATATATTTATTTTCAATGTTATATTGATGTTTTAAATATTCTTAAACAGTCGTTACTCAAATAGTCGTTAATGATAATTGATATTCAAGTAAATCATAACTTTCAATTGAGAAAATACTTTCTTTTAGTTTTATTTTACATGTCGAAATATCGTTTATTAATGACAAAATTAACTATATTTTTAAATTTTATTTCGTTTAATATATCATATAAAAAACAATAAACTCTAAATAAAAATATCGATTGCGATATTTGATCGATAAAGGGTCTTTTGTATTTAGACATGGTCACACAGCTTGCTACGCGCAATAAGATTCCAAAAGCTGTGTACAGTCTGTCACTCTTTCGGCACTCCCCTACACTCCCCTAGTACGCTACATGTCACACAGCTTGCTACGCGCAGTAGTTACAGCTGTGTACAGTCTGTCACTCTCTCAGCACTCCCCTACACTCCCCTAGCGCGCTACATGTCACACAGCTTGCTACGCGCAGTAGTTACAGCTGTGTACAGTCTGTCACTCTCTCAGCCACTTTTATAAAGTAACCTATGCCCATAATTCCATTCGCAAAGTCCTGTAGTTTTGTATCTTGTTTGCAAAATTCCATCTAAACAGGATAGGATATGATAGAAAACGATTGAAGAGACTTGAGTTAAACAATTTAAAATGATTTTGTTCACAGCCAAGAAGAATTAGTAAGCAATTGGAACCTGTAAGTGAAGATGAAAAGGAGGTTAGTATACTTCTACCAATATATGTATATATGGCACTAAAGTACTAATCACATCACATCAATAAAGGTACGCGTCCAAAGGCCCGCATCGTACGCATCGGTCGCATCGCACGCAACGGATTTTAGTTGTAGGTCTAGGAACCCACTACTTGGATCATCCTACATACCATATGACGTCATCGGTACGCATCGCATGCAGGCATTGCCGATGATGCGGATCAGTGCACGCAGTTGTATGAGTTTCTATACAAACTAAAATCCGTTGCGTGCGATGCGTACGATACGAGCCTGTGGACACTTAATAAGAACAGTCGCCCAATGAGCTGCCGTATATTTAATACCATACCTGAAATCATTAAAAACCTAAAATTAAGCAATAATTTTAATTTTTAATGTATAACTGAGGGAAAAGATTTCTACTCGGTAAATTACACATTTAATAAAAAAGGTAATTTAACAGTAACAGCCTCGACAACCACCTTAGAAGGCTGGGGTTGGGCGGATGGATCAAGGGCCTGATGCAGAAGGCAGTACTCCTCGAAACGGCACGTATTGTGAGGAGGTTTCTGTCTTTGGAGCCCTAACCACCGGTAGCTTGGACCTATGCTCCCGCTAATTCGGCTTCGCAATAGTCCTGTAGTTATTTTGTATCTTAATAAGTAATGTTTAAAAATATAATTTTAGAGTGTTATAAATAAATAAATATACTAAGGTAATTTAAAAAACTAAAAAACCCGACTGCGTTTCTTTATAATATGAAAATGAAAAAGTTCTAAAAACAAGAAAGTCATCGTAAAATTGAAGCAGTCGGGACCCATTCTAAATATGAAGACTTAGTGAGGGCACATACGGCTGGTTTTCTAAACCGGCAATTCTGATTGGTTGGTTCGTTAAAGCAAACTCTTACCTACTTAGAATACAGAATGCCACACTTGGTTATTGTTTGGATTTCGTTAAACTTAAAAAAAAAAAAACTTCGTATCGCTTTGTTTCATTTATTGGCATCGACATACCATATGACGTCATCAGTACGCATCGCATGTCACTAACACTAGGCATTGCCGATGATGCGGTCCGTACGATGCGGATATTTACCATGTTGTATCAATTTTAGAGTTTCCGATATTTCGACAAACTAAAATCCGTTGCAAGTACCACGATGCGATAAACTGCGGGCCTGTTAGTCTGCTATTACAATTGTGTCAGAATGGTCGATCACTGAGCAGTGCGAGAGGGACGGAGCTATACAACCTTCATAGTACATGACACAATTGTAATAGCAGACTAAGGCCCCAGTTTATCCGTGATCGTGGTGCTTGCAACAGTGTCGAAATATCGGAAACTCACTAAAATTGAAAAACATGGTAAATATCCCGTTTTAATTTCCAATTCTAGCATCAATATTTTGTTTATTTTTCAGGTGAAATTCACGGAACCAACGTCGTTTTCGATTTACGGTATGGATGTAACCAGTTTACGTAGACTGAATCAACACGAGCGATAGAGCGACAACTAGGCGCTGCCCTACGGTCAGATTCAATACCTGTAATCTATTATTTAAAAATAAGACGGGTTTTCCTGACGCTATAACTCCAGAACGCACGAACCGATTTCCACGGTTTTGCATTCGTTAGAAAGGTCTAGAGTCCGTGAGGTTTATACCAAACAAAATTTTGGAAAATGGAAATTTTGACATGAGCTCTTATACATAATGCATCAACATTCCGTTTCTAGTAAGAAAATCTATGTATATAAATAGGTATAGGTTATTGAAAACGGCCGTAAATTGCGAATAGGTATAAAACACCCGAAAAATGGTGTCACGTCACCACTACGCAAAGCGGCTTCGTACCGCGTCGTAGTCCTGGCGTTCCCAACCGAATTGTTTTGTTATTGTCGTTTTCACACTAGCTCTTAACTACGAAAGTCTAACGTAAACTGGAATACAATCATACGCTGTATCGGAACTACGCCGTTCTGAATTGTGCCAATAGTACGCCGATTTGAAATGTTCTCTTGCAATACTCAGATATGAATATCTACTGCATGAAAAACAAGATTATGGCTTTAATTATTTTTTTATAACTTTTCTAGTTTGTAAGTGATTTTGTTTGTTAAGGACGCGTGTGAAAGGGACAAGTATAATATAAATTGTGAGTGTACTGTTCTAGTCCCGCCACACTTCATAAGAACGCTTTTTTAATAAAATAAGTTTTTAAAATCATTTGGTTTCATTTTGTGTCGTTCATACTTTAAAAAAAATTAAGTATAGGTATATATATGTCGGGATCGAGGGTAGAATTGGAACACTAGCGCCCCTCTCGGGGCTCGACGGAGTCAAGGATTCATCGGCTGAGCGGCGTGTTGATCACTTCTCGTGCAGCAGCCGACCAGGGGCCTTAGTCTGCTATTACAATTGTGTCAGAATGGTCGTATATGAATGTTGTATAGCTCCGTCCCTCTCGCACTGCTCAGTGATCAACCATTCTGACACAATTGTAATAGCAGACTAAGGCCCCAGTGCGGTCGAATATTGAACCGTCGCGTGTTTCAACTGTATACCTAGTCTGTAACCTGTTAGTTTGATATTGTAACAGTTAATTATCTTTCATGTACTTTGTAACCATGTTTGCACTTTGCCAGTGACTGAGACCTCTGAGTTTGTTTCGGCATTTCTTCTCTGAGTAGTCGGTAGGAAATGCCGGCCCCATCAGTAGCTTAAGTAAAGTAACAGTGCAATGTACAGAATTAAACAATAGTTCCATATCGAAGACTTTATTATTTTACTGCTACCTACGTCATAATGCCCTCATGTATTCCTGACATCAGAAGAGATTCTCCTATCTCCGACACTTACATACACAAGGTGACTTTGAATTCGACGTATTCCTCTCGGGAGGCGATAATACAACTAATTTCCTACAAAATTAGCCCTTGGGCGGAAAGTGGCTAGTTTCCGAGATATTCAACATTTTTGGTTTTGGTAAAAAAATCCCGAATTGATTACAAAAACATTGATAAATAAAAAAATACTGGTTGGATTTTAGTTAAGTACTTTAGTTTTCATCAGTTGCCAATACATCAGTAATTATTTATAAATACAGTAAAACGGGGTGAATAGGGATCGAGAGGTGAATAGGGACAGAAGAGGGGTGAATAGATACTATGAAGAATTTCCCTATACCTATTCACCTCTCGATCACTATTCACCCCGTTTTACGGTACTAATAATGGCAGAAATATCATTCGTTTTAAAATAGCAAGTAATTTCTTATCAAATTTTGCTAAAGAGAAAAAGGCAATTTCATATTTTGCAAAATTTTGTTCAAAGTGATCTCCCCTACGACGAATACACGCCTAAACACACTACCTTATCTCTATGACGTTCACTCTTGGGCTGAATATGCGTCTTATTTCGTCAAATATGTTTCGGAGAACATCGATGCACGGCCAATTCCCTCTGTATAAACAAGGGACTTCATGTAAAAATCAACCAGCGTTAGATTCTGGACACCGCGCTTGCCATGGAGTCCGACCCCCGTGCCAACATAGCGCCTGGGACCCGAGGTATCCAACCATTGCCCCACAGTAGTTCGATAATGCACTTGACAATCGTCGTGTGGAATAAATTCGTCAATCAAATTAATAAATTAATTCAATAAGTTAATTCATCTTGTTTCTAAATTAAAATTTAAAACAATGACCCTAGCTCATTCCTTAAAAATTCTTCGGTTAGTTACAAATCGGTTATTTTAACATTTTGGTGTGTTTCCTGATCTCATGAAGAATAGTAAAATAATTCCGTTATTTAAATCGGGTAGTACTTCTGACCCCACTAACTTTAGACCTATTTCAGTACTACCTACATTCAGTAAAATTTTTGAAAAAATTATTCTACATCAGTTGCAAAGATTCTTTAATAGAAATAAATTATTACATGGAAATCAGTTTGGTTTTACAAGGGGTCGTTCAACAACTGATGCCGGTGTTGAACTTCTTAATCACATTTATGATGCATGGGAGGACTCGGCCGACGCATTGGGTATTTTTTATGACTTATCCAAGGCGTTCGATTGTGTCCCTCATGAAACACTGATCAGGAAGCTATCCCATTATGGAATACGGGGCAGCTCTCTGGATCTTCTTAACTCATACTTGAGTGATAGGATTCAGAGAGTCGACATTAACGGAAAAGTTTCCTCCGGGTCTATTGTTAGGATGGGTGTTCCGCAGGGGTCAATTCTCGGCCCGTTTCTCTTTCTTATCTATATTAATGATTTACCTTACCTTGTGAAGGATAACCATGGGATAGTACTGTTTGCTGATGATACATCTTTATTGTTTACAATTAGTCAGTGATCATGTAAATAGTGCTCTCTCAAAAATAGTACGCTGGTTTGGTGCCAATAATTTGTTACTTAATGAATCAAAAACTAAATGCATTAGATTCACAACACCAAATGTTAGACATGTGAAAACCAGCGTGCTAATCAAGGGCGAGGAGTTGGACCCTGTAGATTCAACTGTCTTTTTAGGTATAACCCTGGACGCTAAGCTACAGTGGGCTCCACACGTAGATAAGTTATCGAAAAGGCTCAGCTCTGCAGCATATGCCGTTAAAAAAATTAGAAATTTGACCGATGTAAATACAGCGCGATTAGTATACTTTAGTTATTTTCATAGTATCATGTCATATGGTATTCTCCTGTGGGGAAATGCTGCTGACATTCAGTCTGTCTTTGTGCTGCAGAAAAGAGCCATTCGATCAATTTATAATCTTAGTCCGAGGCACTCTCTTAGGGAACTATTTAAAGAAATTAATATATTGACTGTTCCCTCTCAATACATTTATGAAAATGTAGTGTATGCTCACAAAAACATTAATTTATTCTTCTTAAATATTCTTATATACATAATATAAACACTAGAAGTAAAAACAAATATATAGTTCCCACTACTAGACTTAAGAAAATAAGTGGTTCGTTTAGATGTCAATGTATACGCTTTTACAATAAAATTCCCAGTGATATTCAAAGTTTGAGCCTGAATAAATTTAAAAATGTTATTAAAGAAAAACTGTATAGTAAAGCTTTTTATAAAATTAAAGACTACTTAGATGATAGTCAGGCTTGGGAGTGAGCCGTTATAATGTCCACACAGGTCATGTTGACATGTTTGTAACACAAGTTACATTTTTATACAATTTGACATGATATACATTAATATCATTCGATATTTTTTATTTTTATTTTTAACATAGGTATTATTTTTAAAATTGTTAGTCTGAGGACCGTGTGAGAGTTTGCTTAGTTATTTCACTTTTAGTTAATTATATTCTGACAGTGTGAGCATTTACGAGACCTACCCAAATGTTCTTTTGGTTGGTATTGTTCGTCGGATCATTCAGCAACAGCCGTTAGCTGAGCTGATTGTAAACTGACACATGCGTACGGCCATCTGAACAGGTCCGCTCATACTGTTGTGGTTCTTTCCTCTAAAGACCACTACAGAACCAACTTGCACGGTTCTCTCACATTATCCTCTATTTCATTGTCTGGACTTTAAAAGAGACTATGACCTCTGAGTTTGTTTCGGCATTTCTTCTCAGAGTAGTCAGATAGGAAATGCCGGCCTCATCTAGCTATTTGAAATATTGACGTGTAAAAGTGTTATTTTATGACCTATTTACAGAAATAAATATCATTTATCATTTAACATGTATTATGAAAAATAGGATATCAAAATAGCATAATATATGTATGTGTTTTATGGGCTTCGTG
Source organism: Spodoptera frugiperda (assembly GCF_023101765.2). Lineage (NCBI taxonomy): Eukaryota > Metazoa > Arthropoda > Insecta > Lepidoptera > Noctuidae > Spodoptera > Spodoptera frugiperda. The sequence continues at coordinate 1,477,978 of NC_064232.1, read as the reverse complement.
GAGCTGCGGACTACCTAGCGGGTTTACCGGGGCTCCGATTCGAAAAGCAGGAGTAGGAACGGGGTGGTTTTTAGTCAGTAAGAGTCTGACACTCCCTCTCGCTTTGCCCTGGCGAGAGAAGTCATCGGATGATTTTCCCCCCTGAAAAAAAAAAAAAAAAAGGGCCGAAGGTTGAAATTAAACTCAAACTTAAACTCAAAATATTTATTTGCACGTTAAGGTAGGTATTACAGGTCTTAATTTAAATGTTATGTACAGCTTAACTGCCTTTTTCAGGCGTTGCAAATTTGAGGGCTATCACTAACTTATCCTAGACTACATTTACTTAACCTAGGACTTAATACAAACTTAATATACACACACAACGTCACGCCTTTTATCCCCGAAGGGGTAGGCAGAGGTGCACATTACGACACTTAATGCCGCTATACAATGTACACCCACTTTTCACCATTTGTGTTATAAGTTTATTATTGAATACAGACTTGCGTATGTCATAGATGTATATGGATGGTAGTGTTAAAAGATTGTATTTGATGAAATAGGGCCTGCAGGGGTTCCCCTACCTGGCAGAATTTTAATGCTCCGAAATTTGTTTGGCATAACACACTTGGCAGAATCTTTTTTAAACGAACATACATATGGCATAAAAATCATTTAATATAATTATTGTGTTGCCGAATGTTTAAATATGTCCGAATTTACAAAGGCATACTTTTAAGATGGTAGAATTTTATTTAGCATAATTACGTTTGGCAAAGCTTAATTTTCCATATTTTTTTTCACATAACGTTTATTTAGAGCGACGATTGTCATAATGCATAATTTCACTTGGCATATTAAGAAGATGGTAGAATAAAAGTTAGTGAAGTGACAGAACCGAATCTTAGTCTTGTCTGCCCTACCCCTAGAGTGCAATTTAAAATCGCGTAGGCGCGGAGGGGCGAGGCGGCCCGCGGGCTGAGGAGCAGGCGGCTACGAGCGAGCCGCCGCTGCTGAGGCTGGCCAAGCTGAGCCGAAGCTGCGGTGGTGAGCGAAAGCCGTCTGCGACGATTCTCCGGGGACCTCCGGAGCCCCGCAGCTCCGGAGCCGTTACAGAAACCATGCTTGCTTGCTTGCATGCTGCATGCTTGCTTGCACGCTGCATGCTTGTTTGCTTGCTTGCATGCTGCATGCTTGCGTGATAGATGAGTCTTTCAATTATTATGGATATGAAATTTATGCCAAAAGATGATTCTGACAGTGAACTTTCTGCAATATGATGGTTCTACTCTTTAATTATTATGGGTATCAATATATGCCTAAAGATGAATCTGACTTACAAAATTATGCGTTTAAATGTATTACAAATCGACACCAGCAATTTATACTACGCTAACTCGATTTGGAAAAAACGTTTTTTTATGCCAAGTTGCTTAAAATGTGTGTTTACATACGTCATAAAAAAATTGAGAAGAAATATGCAAAAATAAGAAAGTTACAAATCTTATAAAACGCTAAGTAAAGGTACTTTTTGAAATACTCGATTTATATTACGCCATACGCATGCGAAGTAAGCTGATAGTGCTGTTTCAATATTAGTACTGCATTTAATTTGAAAAAGAGCGTATGTGAATTTTGATAATTTTGATTTTATATGGTCTATGTGGGTTTTCCAATTTATATGGGTGTCTATATTAGCTAGGACCGTTAATATAAATGCAAAAGTTGGTTGAGTTTGTGTGTAAGTTTGTTACTCAACCACGTCAAAACGGCTAATGGGATCGGGGCGAAATTTGGAACAGGGGTAGATTATGTTCTGGAATAAATCATAGGATACTTTATCCGACGGAATCGCAGACGAAGCCGCTGGCAGAAACAATATTTCTAATATATATGTATATAATAATAAAAGTGGTACAAGCATAATTACCAAGTAGACTGATACAAGTGACTTTAATTAAAATAAAAACGTTCTGGCCATTACAACGCCCACGATGGACGGGTAGCCAAGACCGGCGCGAAGCACCAGACGACCTCACACGTAAAGATAGCCATGAACACCTTCCGAGTTACCACAGCCACGACGACTCACAAGTGGATAGTACAGCGGTTCTAAAATATAATCAACTATTCTACGTACTTAGGTACATTACCTGCGTCTTACAATACTAACGTTACAGCAACTGATTAACACAAGCAAATATTAAAATTGGCATTCTAGATTTCTTACAAGTCTAAAGCATTGGACCTAAAACTACATAAAATTACATCTGTTTAGTCGTCGCAAAATAAGATGTCTTCGCGAGGTGTTACCAAATGTCGTGTAAGCCTATGATACTTGTTCGTATTCAGGATCATTATTTTCTGGAAGAATATAAATTCCTCTGTTTGGTTCCCTTGGGAAGATTTGGTTACCGTAATATGGCTGCGACGTAGGAACCTGAAAATAAACAAAAAATCCAAAATATTAGACAGATCTAGCTTGATACTCTGTGTACACTAGGGTCCGCTGAATATTCAATGAGTCACGACTTAGTATCTGATTACTAACTGTTAGCAGAGCCGTATTATCGCTGTTAAGGCCAACTAGCCAACTGCCCAGGGCGCCAGGTCACAGAGGGGCGCCGCGGACGCGCGTGCCAACTGCACATAGTGGTGGCGAAGCCAAAATCAGTCCGGGGCGCCCATGAGCTGCTTGCCTAGGGCGCTCCCTAGGTTTCATCCGGCTCTGCCTACTATTCCTATAATCTCCAGGAAATAATTTACAATCAATTTCAACAGCCTGGTATTGTCATTTTGTTATTTGCCGTTTTCAGTAAATTCTCAGCTGTAGCAGTGCTAACTTTTGGACTCAAGCAATGTGTTTGTGTGTAAATGTTAGACAGTATTGAAGTACGGTAGTATGTAGCTGCTTTATACAAGTTGAACGTGTCGGCTCGACCTTACAGCAGGGGCGGCGTAGCATTCGTTTGTTGGTCGAATTGTACATTTAGTGAGGAATTACTTAGTGTTGTGCTACAATAGTTAGTGGCAGAACAGAATGGGGCTGCCATATTTTTGGCCACCAGATGGAGCACATGTAGCAAGAGGAGATTTCGGCTAATTACTGCAGAAACGGATTTCTGTAAGGTTTAACGCAATGGTCGTCCACGGTAGAAGGTTTAAGTATATGGTGTTGCAAGTTAGGCAGAGTGTCCGCTTGCCACGAGGCGGGCCGTAAGATTTATTGCTACCAAAGAAATACAAAAATGTTGGTAGGGAGATACTTACGGTGGGGTTTGGCAGCGGTTTCTTTTTGCGGCAAACGTAAACAACTGCTACGAATGCGGCAGCCAGCAGTACTGTTGGTATCGCCACGTACAGTCCCAGGTAACCTGTAGTGAAAGGGTGTGAGAACCAGACCGAATGCTTGGAACAGCCAGACCAAGCGGACGGGTGTCTCGTCTTAGGAAGAGAATAATATTCTTTACTGACGCAGGTAACAATTATCCCCTCCCCTAATACCACTCCCAAGCGTTTCCCCCCAGCGATGCCGTATCGACTAGAGATCCATCGAGGTGCTGAAGTGTTTGTAAAGAGATCACGAAATCAATCCAATTGTAGCAAGATGTAAAACAGAGAGACGGAATTTCCCTGAAACTGTTCTGTTTTCTTAGCTCTGAGCTGGCCCGACTGACTGCCGCGGCCCGGGCATCAATATCGGTGGCGAACTCATCACACACCTCCGCTTCGCCAATGATATAGTTAGCATGGCAGTCTTTGGAGGACTTGAACACCATGCTCAGCGACCTCAATACCGTCTCCCAAATGGTGGGTCTTAAAATTCGAATTCAAATTCGTCCAAAAATGTTAAAATAATCGATGTACAACAGTACAAAACTACAAAGTATCGGGGAAATGAAATCGTTCAATTTCAATAGGCAATCTAACTCAAGGGCCCCCGTTCGTAATTGCTACGGGCCCGCGGCACTGTGTAGGTGGCATCATTGTTTACCATCAGGCGTGATAATGGACAAACGTTACCCATTTCATGTATGTATACAAATATGTAGTTGTGGCCACAAAGAAACAGATCAATGTCGCTGATAGACGCAGTCGAGTGAAAACAAATTGTTAACTAAACATTTCAATTACCTCTACGCGTAGCCTGTTTCAGTTTCATTACCTTTCATTTCGTCCTTCTTGTACAGCAATAAGGTTTTATTTGCAATGACCCGAGTGATATCTGCAGTTACGTCTGAGTCCACTTTATAATATATACAACACAGCATACTTCCATTTTTACTAACATCAAGTAGCTCGTTGTATGAAGTTCCTTCTACCGTCTCTATCTTGTACCCACTACTGTCAATCAAACCAACCGATGAATCTGTAAAATAATAATAACTTGATTATTGTATTGTGATAATAAGTAACATGATCGACTGCACGGTTGGCGCAGTGGCTGGGCAACTGACGGCGCTACGTGTCGCGGGTTCGATTCCCACACGGAACAATTCTGTGATCTTTGTGTGATCCACAAAATATGTTTATTCCGGGTTTGGGTGCGGTTTTAACCGCATATTTTTAATGCAAGCGGCTGCACTTGCGATTTGTTCCGCGACTGATTTTCATCCAATCACATGTTACGCGGTTAACAACCGATGCGGTTCCACTCCAGTGCGGCCGGCGCCTTGAGTACAGGAGACTATCGTAGGGTATTGACCATGAATACACAAGTGAAATTAAATAAAATCTGGCAATAATACAATTAACTTGAAAACATAGCTACTTACTTTGGCCTATATATTGCTCACAGGAAAATATTACACGTTCCGTATCCGAATAACTCATTACGGCGTAGTTGTGGTCTTTAACTGAAAAATATTCATCATCATCATCATTAGCCGAGAGACATCCACTGCTGAACAAAGGCCTCCCCCTTAGTCCTCCACGTAGAACGAAAATAGATATAGATAATATTATAGATTATAGGTATAGTATATTTAGGGATACTAGTGGTCGCCTAGTGGTTGAAATTCAACCATATACGATTTAATTTATAATACCACTTAACATATGGTACGAGAGCTAGCAACGTCGAAAAAACAAGCATTTCAAGAAGGCCAGTTTTTAGATATATTATGTCTCTCAGTCTCCCAGACATCATACGGGCTATCTGGCACCTGGTAGTCGTTGCGTTCATCAGTGCGCATCGCATTTGTACAGGTAAAATTTCAATTTTTCAAACCATTTTAAGAAGTTATTTTTTATTATTATTATTTTTATTGAACTTATAGTAACATGAATCTCTTATTGCCAGGCATTTTTCATGTTGTTTAAGGTCTGCCAGGCGCCAATTTTGAATTAAAAAAAATTTTTTTTCAAATCATTTTAGTATGGCTGAAATTTTAGTATGATGTTATTTAAGTAAGAAAAGACCCAAAATTAATTTGCCAAGCAGTTATTCGGTTGTTAACCTTCAGCCAGACCGATCTAAAACTGAAAAATGATGTAGTATCATTTCGCTTGGTCTAGAAATATTTGTCGAAAGAATTACAGAGAAAGGGATTAAACAACCGGCCAAGTGCGAGTCGGACTCGCCCATGAAGGGTTCCGTAGCAGCAAGTAGATGACTAAATAAAAAAGTTATAAAATAACTTGGTTTTACATAGTGTTTTTATGAACGACAAAGTTATATTTGTGTTTTGGAAAATGTTTTATTTCCTAAAAACTAATAATGGTATCTCGTTCAAACCAATTTTAGTTGAAACATTTTATTGAAATGTATAGCATATATTTTTTTTAATTTCCTCACTCTCTTATTTTAAAAGTTAGAGGGGGGTACACTCATTTTTCCACTTTGGAAGCGTCTAACTTTCAAACGATTGATTTTGACGAAAAATGGCTTTAGGAACCTTAATGTCTTTTTTAAAGACCTATCCATAGACACCCATCACGGATATGTTAGCTGAAAAATATTTTTTTAAACCAGTTCCATGTATGGAGTGGCCCCCTTAAATTTATTAATTTTTATTCAAAATTCGAATAGCGGTTACCGAAACACATCAACCTACAAAGTTTCAAATTTGTAGGCCCAACAGTTTGGGAAATAAATGGCTGTGACATACGGACGGACGGACAGACAGACGGACAGACAAACAGACATGACGAATCTATAAGGGTTCCGTTTTTTGCCATTTGGCTACGGAACCCTCATCGCAATGTCTATCGATTTTGACGTTTTGTCAAATACGATCAGATACAATGCATGTGTGTGTAATGTTTTATTTATTGATTTAATGTACTTTATAAGCATTATTTTTGAAAAATATTAGCGTTCTGTACTTCTCCTACACATAAACTATAAGTGTACCAAATTTTATGCTCCTACGTCCGAGCAATTTTCGTAATAAGCGGTCCAAAGTTTTTGCATCACGTATTAATATATAGATTATACCTATAATCCCTAGGTATAGTATTAGTCCATTGAAATGTTACAATTTGAGGGCCGAATAATGCATTTTTAGAGGACGCAATTTTATTTTTTGATCATGTTGGGGCGCGTTCTCCGCCCTCTATCTCGAAAACGCTTCACCGTATAAAAAAAAACTTAGTCAAATTTGTAGAGAATTTTGTATTCTACAATATTAATAGTGAATACAAATACCAAAAACCCATAGGAAATGCAATATTTCCAAAAAACCGCAAAAAACGATTTTTGGGACCTTTGATCCTGAATTTTAAGAGTTGCTTACACCCTACCATATATACCATGGTTTTGAGACAAGTTTTAGGCGGTCAATATACAAGTATATACAAATTTACAGCTGGGTATCTCGCATTCCGAGATTCTTACCTAATTTAACCTTATTTGACTGGACTAATTTGACGAACCCGGTTAACTTCGGAGCGCTGTAACTGAGTTTCTAATGAATGAAATTGAAAACAGTTGTAGAGAAAATTTTTCTCGAAAAATATTCTACAAGATTGGTCTGAAGCCATTTATTTATAAAATGTAAAAAAAAAGTTATAGAGCAAAAAAGAAAATTTTATTAAAAAAAATCACTTTTTTACTTATAACTTCTTTAATTGTTAATTTTGGGCAAAAAGGTATATAACATATTTGTAGGCAAAATAATTTTCTACAAATTATGATTTTAAAAATTTTATTACGATGTATAGTTTCCGAGATATAGCAAAAAAAGTGTTTCCACCCCTTTTTCCAAGATGGCGGCCGGGGGACAAGGGTGGCGACCCCACAAACTTCAAGTTAAGCTTCTATTGACCCCCCCTACATGTTCAAAAAATAAAATTGCGTCCTCTAAAAAATGTAAAGCTCATGTAACATTTCAATGGACTATACAATGTGATAGGCGTGGGACTTCTAACCCGTTAAGGCTGAGTACTACATCTAATTTTATCGACAAAAAAAATAATATGGGGGGTTGAATCCCTAATTGAAAATATAGGAAAATAGTGATTTTTTCGGTAAGAATAAGTCACAAATGATTTTTTTTCTCACCAAAACATTATCAAACATATGAAAAAAGTAATGAATTAGTTAGCCAAGGTTATTAGCTACCGTTTGTCGTCTTTTTTTTGTTTCTACGACGCATACAACCTTTGATATCAAAAAAAGTAATAAAAATATTAAAATAGCCATAATTTTTAGGGGGAGAGGATTCGACCCCTTCGACCCAGGACTTTTGTCGATAAAATTAGATGTAGTATTCAGCCTTAACGGGTTAGAAGTCTCGCCCCTATCACATTGTATAGTATATTTATAGTATATTTAGGTATACTATACCTATATTCCCCCTCACATTCTGATAATAAATCTTTAAGTGCTCTAAACCCTTAACATTCCTATTCCTTATCATACATAATGTTACACAGCTCACTGCAAGTTGTATAACGAGCCGGTATCTCTGATATATACAATGTGATAGGGGTGAGACTTCTAACCCGTTAAGGCTGAGTACTACATCTAATTTTATCGACAAAAGTCGGGGGTCGAAGTGGTCGAATCCCCTCCCTCTAAAAATTATGGCCATTTTAATATTTTTTTTTACTTTTTTTGATATCAAAGGTTGTATGCATCGTAGAAACAAAAAAAAAACGACAAACGGTAGCTAATAACCTTGGCTAACTAGTTCATTACTTTTTTCATATGTTTGATAATGTTTTGGTGAGAAAAAAATCAGTTTTGAATTATTTTTACCGAAAAAATCGTTTTTTTTTCAATGTTTTCAATTGGGGGTTTAACACCCCATATTTTTTTTTTGTCGATAAAATTAGATGTAGTTCTCACTCAGCCTTAACGGGTTAGAAGTCCCACCCCTATCACATTGTATATATATACTCTGCACCATCATCTTTCCCAACAAAAATCTTGCCGCCACGGACCCACACATATTTGTAGCCTAGACTCTTCGCTTTAATCCTGGTGGCAGCATGCAGTGCCTTGTTAGGGGGTGATAAATGTTCAACTATATAGACATTTTCTTTTTTACCGCCAATCCCAACAGAACGGAGAACAGTGTTGAGTTTCTCTTCAGAAGTTTTATTTCTATTAAACTTGATAGAGGCCGCCAGAAAGTGGTCGCAAACCCGTGGACTGCTAAACTGGACAACGTTAGACTTCGGTCGATGACTAGATGGGGTTTGCTTTGCAATTCTTGTAACATAATGTATGTTGTTCTCATTTAAGTTGCTAGAGATTTTCTCACTAATATTTAAGACAGTTGATACAAGATTTTCATTGGTGTTTTCTGGAAGACATTGAATTTCAACATTTGTAGAGCGTGATTGTTGTTCTAACTGCGTTAGTCTCACGCCTTGGTCATTAACAATAGCTTTGAGCTGCTCATTTTCCTTTTTAAGATCGTTGACAACTCTAGTGCTCAAAGAAAACTCATTCTTCATTTCTTCAAATTTTGCGTTCATAAATTCCATTGATGTATTGATGTATTGAGACCTTCTAATTTATCCGTGATCGCCTTCAACTGCGTGTTAACGTAGTTCGCCAAAGTTTGATTGAGATGCCGCATAAGTTCGTCTATCTGTTTTTCCATGATACGAGACATTTCGCCAGAAGTAACAGGAGCTTCATCGTTAAGGATAGTTACCGAAGGCTCTTTCTTCCTATGCGTTACATTGCTCGACTGCTGCGCACTGGGGTATTATCTCCGTTTCGGTTCTTCGACTTGCATGTCGGACATAACCAATTTTGCAAATCAGTTTGTTGGAAGTCACAACCCAACTGCGTAAGGCAGGAATGGTGGTAGGATCCCTGGCACGATTAGCATTTAACAATTAAATAGACTAAAAAAACGTAAAGTTACTGGTTTTGCATTCGATGAAGCATTGATTGCGTTTAGAGTTGCCAGGTCACGCTATAGGGCTTCAGTGCAGAAAGCTACGGGTAACCTGTTGCGGAGAGTAGTGCAGAGGCTGGATAGCGAGGGTCCGTGGTCGCCTCTGTACCATGAGTTCAAAGCCAACAGATCCGTCGATCTGGCGTTCGTACAGAACATTAAAGTCAACAATATTCACACCACTGGTATTGAGGAGACAACGGAAGTTCTACTCGATGAACTCATCCCTGACGATGTATCCGAGACAGATAGCGATTATCATCAACAGATTAGGTCGTGGGCAGCTATACCGCCCGATTCACCGGTGTCTGATCTACCTTCCATCAATGAGCTCGTAACTGTTATTAAAACGTTGCCTTTGAATAAATCGTCTGGTGAGGATAAAGTTTCAAATAAAATGATAATAGAAGCGTGCAAATCTGCGACTGATGCGATCCTGTCTGTCTTTACTCGTTGTATAGCGGAGGGCGTCTTTCCTCGTATATGGCGACGTGGATTCATTCTCAGCTCAGCTCAGCTCAGCTCTCTCTGTCCGAACCACGGTGACTTCATCTGAGCACAAATATGTAGTAGGCATTTCCGGTGCCTTTGATAACGCGTGGTGGCCAATGCTACTCCTTAAACTGAAAGGTCGTGGTTGCTTTAGTAACGTATACAAACTATTATACACTTATTTTCTTTCACGGTTCTGTAAAACTGAAACTTGGTAATTTTTCTCGGTCGAAGTCGTTGTCAATGGGATGTCCTCAGGGCTCGGTTATTGGCCCGTATCTGTTTAATTTAGGGTTTGATGATTTGCTCGCGATCCCCCTTCCTTCTGGTTGTACATTGACTGGACATGCGGATGATGGCCTTTTGTTAATACAATCAAATACCCGCGCCGGACTGGAGAATTTAGCTAAAGACTGCCTCAGTGAGATCTCGCGATGGGGCGAACGTAATCGATTAACTTTTGCCCCACATAAAACCTATCAGCTATTGCTTAGTTTTTAAGTTATTTTTTATATAAAAAATGTATTAGTATATAGTTCAATTGTATGTAATATCTATGAATAGTATTTTTCTATGGGCCTTAGATGCCTGAAGTAAATAAATAAATAAATTAAAGGAAATTTAAAATCATGGCCGTCTATTAAATTCAATAACGTTCCCGTCAAACGAAAGAAGTCGGTCTGCTATCTCGGTCTAGTCTTAGAAAAAAATTTTCTTTCATTGAACACATCAAAGCTATTGCGAAAGCAAAAAAAAATTTCTATGCGCTCACGCGAATTTCAAAGGCTACCTGGGGTCTCTCTTTTCTTACGCTCAGGACCATATACGGAACAACCTATCTGGGCGGATAGGGCCACAGTGGGCGCGGTGCGGTGGAAACTTCTCCAAGGTCAGCGTCTAGCCTTGATCTTTCTGTGTAAAGCGTATAAGACGGTTAGCACAGAGGCCCTACTTGTGCTCGCGGGACTACTTCCAGTCGATCTTGAGGTGCAGCGACGTGCTGCCATGTTACTATAATGCGAGACCTAACTTTACAGCAAACTTTCTAGCACAACGTGATCGAAGCAAAATTGCTAGATTGCTTAAGCCATTAACGGACGTCTGGGATGAACTTCTGACTGAGTGGCAGTGTAGATGGGAATCTTCTACCAAGGGCCGCCACCTCTATCAGTTCTTTCCATCCGTGCATAAGCGACTGGAGAGGACATGGTTGGAGGTGGATCACTGTGTTGCCCAATTTCTTACTGGCATGGCAACTTTAAAAACGAATTGTTCTCATTTAAACTCGTTGAGTCACCATGGTGCCAATGTTCGACAGCGGAGTTGCAACATGAGCAATCCGCCCATCACATACTCTGGGAGTGTGGTCTCCGGCAATCTGAGCGTAACACTATGTTAGATAATTTAATTGTTTCATCAGGCGTAGTTTATTACACGGACCTTGTGGAGTCTCGAGCAAATTTCCGTGCGTTTAGGCGTTTTTGCCATACCTATTATTGGAAGCAAGTATAACAGCTCACGCATAGGACCCATTTAAGTATTTAGTTTTAAGTAAAATTTCCGTGGTGCTTGGCGACCGGGCTTCTCCCAGTTGTGCAGTCTCTTTTGTGCCTTAAGGCTTAAGTCATTCTGTCTCCTGCATTAAATTCACCGAGGGAAGTGGAAACTATCGTTTTCTTTTTCTTCTCCTCCAATAACATCTTCTGGTTTGTTTCGTTGCGGGATCCAAGACAGTCATTCATTTCCTTGGGACGTAGGACTTCAGTGTTCCGGTGTTTTCATGTTTTGTATCTACTGTAGATCCTGGCTTACAGGAGTTGCAGCGGTATGGGAGGTTGTGGCGGGCTTGTCCCATATTTAAAAGACAATATTTTAATTTACGATTAAGAATATGATTACACACTATAAAAAGGACAATAATTATGACTAATAAAATTATTCCAAATGATATTCTACCATCTTCTTAATATGCCCAAGTGAAATTATGCCAAATAAACGTCGTTCTAAATAAACGTTATGTGAAATGAAATTATGTAAAATTAAGCTTTGCCAAACGTAATTATGCCAAATTAAATTCTGCCATCTTAAAAGTATGCCTTTGTAAATTCGGGCATATTTAAACATTTGGCAAAACAATTATTAAATGATTTTTATGCCATATGTATATTAATTTAAAGAAGATTCTGCTAAGTGTGTTCTGCCAAACTTTCGGAGTATTAATATTCTGCCAGATAGAGGGAACCCATTATTTTTAGTCACTATTTGGTTAATTTGAGTAAATCGCATTAAATTAATAAAGTTTCTCGTGTATTAACGTTGATATATCAAAGTTCATAAGAATTTGTACACGGCACTGACTATTTTATAGTTTTTTAATTACTTAGACGGAACAAATTAGTACAGGTAGTACTTGCGCTCCGTCGACTTCCAATGGTAGATATTATTAATATCCAATATAGGTAGATATTATGTCGTTAGATACGTACTCAGTAACCCGAGTGTCGTATCCCACGATTCTGACATACCTCTCTCGCTACATCTACATTCATCAATCTCTTCATGCATGCTCCTCGATTAATTTAAACACCTTATGTTTAAAATAATAGTTAATTATAGTTATTACCCATATCTTTTCTTACCGATATCTCTTTCGCCGATGTTATTAAGATCATGTAAAAGTTTTTTATTGTCGTCTTTGTACTGGTGCAGGCGTGCAACAATTGTACTATTGAAATCAAATCGTTCTATTTCGATGGTAAATACAATTGTTTGTGCATAATGTATAATTTGCAAAACAATACCAATGGTTATATTAGCTGAAAAAATAAAATTGTTTGAAAAACAGAATCCGATTGACGCAATTTGTGGATTATCGTTTGGTGTAATGAACTAAGCAGAGCCAGACAGTATCACTAAAGCAAACTAGGCAAGTCCCTGGGCGCCAGGTTATAGAGGGGCGCCGCGAGACGCGCGTGCCCAACTGTCCATAGAGCGGCGGCGGGGACAAACAAAATTTAGGGCGCCTGTGAGGTGCTCGCCTAGAGCGCTTTCTAGGTTTAGTCCGCCGCTGGAACTAAGGAAGTCTAAGGAAGGTTCAGCAGTGGAAGTCTTCCTATTTACGATGACGATAGAAGATCTTGTGGCTCATTGACAGTTAGCCGATAGAAATACAGCATCATTTGTTAGTAAAACTACTTCATCAGAAACAAGCATTTATGGTCATGCAAACTAAATGTGTATACAAAATATCAGCTCAATCGGTTGACGACTTACATACACAAATACACACACACATACACACATTGCGTGTTAAATAAAAGCTTGTATAAGAATGAGGTACTTACTTGTTGAATACATTTGGTGTATTGTATACGAACTTAAGTTTGGAAGTTGGTTGTTAAATGTACAAACATATTTACTCGACTCGGTGATCTTGCATTCCAACTTTGCTGAAGGTGAAACATTAACTATTAGTAGACTACACTGTATAATATACTTGTGTAAACATATACCTACATGTCATAAGTGCGTTAGTAAACAGGGTATGAAAATAAAATATCAATTTAGCCCGTCAGTTGGGTGATTCATCAACTCGTCGCACGTTACTTTTTGGGTGGGATTTTAAACTTTATAATCGTTTGGTATAGTCAGTTAGACAAGATAATTTTAATAATATTTTATAGTTAAGTATATTTAGTTTCGTTTTGTTCATAGATTGTTCAATAAAATACTAATGAGTACTACTATACGAAGTGGTTTTATTAATATTTTACATCAAGTTCTCGAGTTTCACATTTACAAGCGATTTTCTAAATAAAACAAACCGCCACTCTAACAAATATACACATATTAATAGGTCTATTCATCAGCATCATAAAACAATCTGCACGGATCTTGAGCGCGTCCTTAATTTTTTTTATTAGTATAGATTTTACACTAATTCTTCTGCTACTGATTGTACCTTTCTCAATTTGAAAGTAACGTGGGACGAGTTGCAGAATGAAAATAATATTTATTTTGATTTTCTGCAAGTTGCCGCAAATGGACCATAGGCATGTGGGACGAGTTGATGACTTACCCCGTCATTTAGATACATTTACAGATATATTAGACACATATTTATTATTTTGGTATAAGGTATCGTGTATTACAATACTCTGATAAAACGGAGTTAAGTTTGGACGTGGAAGGCCCCTATACTTATTATACTCTTTGGTGGGAGGTCGTTACGTCACGTTACGCTATAAAATGTAGCACACTTATAAACCGCTCCTTTCATCTCACATTACAAGTTACATCACGTCAGTGTGTACGCGACGTTACAATAAAGTGTCCCGCGACGGGCAGTCGACATTGTTTCTGCGTACATTACAAACGGGCTTACTGTATATCGTTACGGGTGCGCATTGTGCTGCTTTAACCTCGCCACGGCCCAATCGTCGCGGGAGACAACCACTTCGGGTCTCGGGGATCGCGGGACCATCGTACTGCACGGGCAGCTCGCGGACCGTGCGCGCCTCAAAGAGCCATCAGACCATCACAAATGGTGCCCAGTAGGGCTAATGGCCTATACAAAGCTCCAGAAGACTTCGTAGGAACGGAATGGTTAAACCTCTCGTATGGCGTATATAAGACAACAATAGAAAACACATTGTGTCTCGCGTGGATCCACGCTCCAAACATACGAAGGGTTTAAGTCAGAGAAATGGTTTTAGTGACACCTCTTTCGCCTCAAACAACTAACAAGCCTGAAGAAGTCTTAACCTTTTCACCGCCAACGACTTCTATAGAAGTGCATTGTATCTACCTACTATAAAAAATACTTGTTATAACATATTATAGTTGTAATTTTGTAAGATGGACACGAGTGAAATCCTATGTATTATAATATTTTCTCATGCACAACTGGCTATTTTCTGTTTTAAAATGGTAAAACATAAAAGGTCTCAAATACTTTAATATCCCGCACGCCAACGACTTCATGTCAAGTAGGCTTTTTTTTTTTTTTTGAGGGGGGAAAATCATCCACTGACTTCTCCCGCCTTGGGCGAGGCGAGAGGGAGTGTCAGACTCTTACTGACTAAAAACCACCCCGTTCCTTCTCCTGCTTTTCGAGCCGGAGCCCCGGTAAACCCGCTAGGTAGTCCGCAGCTCCGGAATGTCAAGTAGGCTAGTGATGTGACGCGAAAGTTGCATTCATTAGAATCTACCATATTTTTGAGCGTTTTCGGTATTCAATAAACTAAAAACAAAAACAAACAAAACTCTATAGAAAGTAAGAAAAGCATAGACAACTCTATTCCTTACGAAATTTATCGTGCTATGAATGCCAATGACTTGATGTGAAGTCAACAGACTACGTTATGAAATGAATAATGAAGTGGCTAATGTTACGCCTTATTATTACTATCTCTAGCAACTCTACGCATGTATCTTTCTCTCCGATAACGGATACTTATTTTTCTTACTATAAATGTTCGTAAAATAAAACAAACTAGTGGTCGCCTAGTGGTCGAAATTCGACCATATACGATTTAATTTACAATACCACTTTCCATACGTTCAAGGATAATTTTTATTTAACAAATTGCTATTAGTTTTGTGAAATTCAAATTAATATATTCCGGCGGATCATGAATAACCAAACCTCCTTCAATGAGAAACCTCTTTTCATATGAGACGTGAGAATATCATCGCAATGTCTGTCAATTTTGACGTTTTGTCAAATACGATGCTATGTATGGTAGTGTGTGTAATGTTTTATTTATTGATTTAATGTACTTTATAAGCATTATTTTTGAAAAATATTAGCATTTCACTTCTCCTACACATAAACTATAAGTGTACCAAATGTTTATGCTCCTACGTCCGCGCAATTTTCGTAATATGGTTCCGAAAGTTTTTGCATCACGTATTAATATATAGATTACCATTATAATTTAACAGTTTGTATTTTTACCCGTCTGCGCCAGAAGGAGGGTTATGTTTTTCGAGAGTATGTATGAATAATTGTTTGGCACGCTCTGCAGCCTAAACGGCTTGACGGATTTTGGCTTGAGAGGTGACGTTGGATTCGTATTTACTGTGAGAGTGACACTGGATATATCAAAATAATAAAAAAATAAAATGGCGGATTTTTTGCGCCAAATTCGAATATAGTTCACGCTCTAGCCTGAACAACTCGATGGATTTCAGCTTGATAGGGGTCGTTTGATTCGTATTTACTGTGAGAATGACACTAGATACCTATAATTATCAAAATATAAAAATAATAAAACTAAAAGAAAGTAAAATAAAATAAGGTAATTTAAAAAACTAAAAAACCCGACTGCGTTACTTCATAATATGAAAATGAAAAAGCCCTAAAACAAGAAAGTCATCGTAAAATTTAAGCAGTCGGGACCCATACCAGTAAGCCAGCAGTTTGCACCCTCAGTAAGTCTTCATATTTAGAATGTACCAATTGTACCAAGTTTCGTTGAAATCTGTCGAGTGGTGTCTATAACGAACATACAGACAGACAAATTTTTATGACTGCATTTTTGGCGTCAGTGTCGATCACTAATCACCCGCTGATAGTTATTTTGGAAATATATTTCATGCACAGAATTGACCTCTCTACAGATTTATTATAAGTATAGATATAGATTTATACGTTGGCGTAGGTACAGCGACACATGGTGTTTAGTATAGCTGGGCGGTGATAAGGTTAAAAAACTCTTAAAATTTGGTTGTTTTGAAATACATTTTCAGCTTATTCTATTCAAAATAAAGTAAACTTTGTATCTGGTAGTGGCTGGTCGTAGTTTCAAGACACATCTGGATGCTTGCGTCAGGGACAGTCAAACAATTAATAACAAATACTTACCATCGCATGGCTTTTGAAGGTCTACCACCAGTGTATAGGAGTAATTCTTCCGAGTTGACCCTGGAATACATAATACAATTATTTAGTCTCCTCTCGCCTGTGGTGCAGATTTTTTCTATTTTATGAGTAATTTAAATACGCGAGATCTGTATAGTTTAGTAAAGACTAGCTTTTGCCGTCAGCTTCACCCGTGTTCCCTGCGATAAAAAGTGCCTTATGTGTTATTCCAAACCAGGGATCACTGGGTGGCGGACTTGGACGGCTCGGTGACCATCATCTCGTCGGCCGCCGCCGGTACCTCGACTCTCGAGAACGCTCAGAGAGGCCGGGGCTGTGTCGCAGCACGGTTCGGAGAGATAGCTGTGGTGGGGGTGTATTTCTCTCCGAACCGAACTCTCGTCGAGTTCCACAACTCCCTGAGGGAGTTGGTCGCCGTCGTCGTCGGGTTCCGTTCCCTCCCCGTACTTGTTACTTCCGTCCTCGGGGACTTCAATGCTAAAAACTTAGCTTGGGGTTCCCGGTTCACTGACGTTCGGGGTAGGATGGTGGAAGACTGGGCTCTGGAGACAGGCCTAGTCGTCCTGAACCGGGGTTCTGTCCCCACGTGCGTGCGGATGCAGGGCGAATCGGTGGTGGACATATCGTTCGCCAGCCCCGCTCTGTCACCTCGTGTCGTTGACTGGCGCGTTATGGAGGAGGTGGAGACGTTCTCGGACCACCGGTACATCCGGTTTGACGTCTCCGTCGAGGCCGCGAACCCGCCAGTCAGACAGGCCCCATGTGGCCCACGTTGGGCGCTGAGACAACTGGACCGGGAGCTTTTCCTGGAAGCCGCAATCGTGCAGGCCTGGGTGATACCACCGAACAGGCCTGCCAACATTGACGAGGAGGCAAGTTGGCTCCAGGACGCCATGTCCAGAATATGTGACGTGGCAATGCCCCGGGTCCGGCCAGGTCAGCGCAAGCGCCAGGTATACTGGTGGTCGCAAGAGCTGGCTGCTCTGCGCAATGCGGCACCTAGGCACCGCAGGCTCCGTATCCGCCCTCCAGACACGGAGGTTAGAGAGGCGGAGTTGTACGAGGGGTACAAGGCGGCAAAGGCCGCCCTCAAAGCGGGGATCTGGCGGGCTAAGGAGGAAGCCCGTCGGGAGATGCTGGAGACTCTGAACAGAGACCCATGGGGGCGCCCCTATCGAATGGTGCGTGATAAGCTCCGCACTTGGGCTCCCCCACTGACTCAGAGTCTCCGGCCAGAGGTCGTGGAGGAAGTGGTCGGCGCCTTGTTCCCCCGACTACGGAGGGGTTTCACCCCTCCATCCATGACTCCGCCCCCTGCGGTGCCCAATGCGGGCCACAGCGACGACGACGACGACATCGTTCCGGAGGTGACCGAGGCAGAACTGAGAGCGGCGGTGCGCCGGATGGGCGCCAAGAACACCGCCCCAGGACCCGATGGCCTGCATGGCAAGGCGTGGGTCCTGGCCTCAGAGGCTCTCGGGCCTCGATTAATAGGTCTCTACATGTTACATGTTTGGAGAGGGGCCAGTTTCCACTTCAGTGGAAGACGGGGAAACTGGTCCTCGTGAAGAAGCCAGGGCGCCCTGCGGACTCTCCGTCCGCGTACCGGCCCATTGTGTTGCTCGACGAGGTGGGAAAAGTTTTCGAAAGGATCATTTCGAACCGCCTCGTCGCGCACTTGTCCGGATTTGGGCCGGATCTCGCGGATGGCCAGTTCGGCTTCCGCAGAGACGGTCACGACGGGGGCTGCAGTGTCCAGGGGTAAGGTCGACGTACCACCGGATGCCTACCTACCTTCGTCGTGTAATCGAGGCTTACCTATCGGATAGGTACGTTACCTACCCCGGGAACCGACGAGAGATGTCGCGCGGTGTTCCACAGGGTTCGGTTTTAGGGCCGCTCCTGTGGAACATCGGTTACGACTGGGTGCTGCGCACCGACCTCCCGAACGGCGTTAGCGTAGTCTGTTACGCCGACGACACGCTGGTGCTAGCGCAAGGGAGGTCGCACCAGGCGGCGGCCAATTTAATGACGAGAGCGGTTGCGATAGTCGTTGCAAGGATCCGGCAATTGGGACTCGAGGTGGCGCTCCACAAGTCCGAGGCCATGTGTTTTCATGGCCGCGGGAACGCGCCACCTCCGGATGGGGTCCCAAATAACGGCAGGAGGGGTTACCATCGGCGTCGAGACGACGATGAAGTACCTAGGACTCGTCCTCGACAGTCGATGGAACTTTGTGGAACACTTCCGACGTTTGGCTTCTAAGTTGGAACGGACGGGGGCTGCGCTTAAGCGGCTCCTGCCCAAACTCGGAGGGCCAAATGCCTCCTGCCGGAGGTTGTATGTATGCGGTCCATGGCCCTTTACGGCGCCCCTGTGTGGGCGCCGAACTTCGCGCCAACGCCAACTCGGACGCTGCTCACGTCCCAAGAGGGTCATGGCCATCCGGGTGATCCGTGGATATCGCACGATCTCCGGGGAGGCGGCGAACCTCCTTGCCGGATTACTGCCGTAGGATTTGGAGGCGAAAGTGCTCGCGCGCGACTTTAGTTTGCGCGCCGACGCGCGTCGCCGGGGCGAAACTCCGCTGCCGCGCCATAATCTGGCGCGGCAGCGGAGTTTGCGTGGCGGGACGAGCTCCGGCGCGATCTCATGGCGGATTGGCAGCAACGACCGTCACAACCGAGGGCTGGGCTCCTGTCATTGCAGCGGTAAGTCCCCTCTTTGAGGAGTGGCTAGAGAGGCGCCATGGCATCCTCACCTACCGCCTGACGCAGGTGCTTACCGGACATGGGAGTTTTGGTAGGTTCCTGTTTTTGATTGGGCGGGAGGCAACGCCCGGGTGTCATCACTGCGAAGACCGCCCAGAGGACACGGTGGAACACACGGTTGCGGTCTGCCCTGCGTGGGCCGAACACCGCCGTGCCCTCAGGGAAATGATCGGCGACGGCGACCTCTCGCGTCCGGCTTTGGTTCAGGCCATGGTGCGGAGCGAGGGGGACTGGGATGCCGTCTCCTACTTCTGCGAAGCAGTCATGCTAGCTAAGGAGGAGGCGGGACGCGTGAGGGAACGAACCTCCTCACGCCCCAGCCGACGCGAAGGACACTCCGGGCGTCGGGGATCGCGTGACGATCTCCGGCCACCGTAAGTGCGGGTCTGCGGACGGCGAGCAAGGGTCGCTCGCCGCCCGACCAGAACCAGACCCGTGCGTGCGGCGCGTTGCGTTCCGCGCGCGCCTCAAAGAGCCATCAGACCACCACAGATGGGGCCCAATAGGGCTGATGCTTAATCCGGAGCTGCGGACCACCTAGCGGGTTTACCGGGGCTCCGGCTCGACAAGCAGGTGAAGGAACGGGGTGGTTTTTAGTCAGTAAGAGTCTGACACTCCCTCTCGCCTCGCCCAAGGCGGTAGATGTCAATGGATGATTTTCCCCCTGAATAAAAAAAACCCGTGTTCCATTCATCATTGGGTAACAAACATATCCACAAACTCTCGCATTTGTAATATTATTAAGATATCTTGTCTTGCCTGCCCTTTTAATTAAAATAAGCATTGATACTATTTGTTTCATGCCTGCAAAGATAAATAATCATAAATGATCGTCTGATGTGTAAAATTAGGTTTGGAAACCCTGTTCTCGGCGTCCAGGTAGTATATTATATTATGTACATATGTTACCGGCCAAACCCAATTTCAGGACCAAGTTTTACCTAGGCAAAACTAGTTCTTCCTATACGCGATAGGATTAACTAGTACAGCCTAGTATAAACTAACTTGTCCTTAGCTCGATAGGATAGACCAGTTTAGGCTAGGACAAACCAGTTGATCGTGATATAAATACGCACACTCTTTTCTTCTCAGGGTAGTCGGTAGGAAACGCTGGCCCCAGCAGTAGCTTCATTAAAGTAACAGTACGATGTACCATTTCTGTACATTACAACAATTTCATATCGAAATCTTTCAGGTCATGACTTTGACTTTGACTATTACTGCTACCTCGCCTACATGTATTCCTGATATCAGAAGAGATTCTCCTTTCACCGACATATCGAAAGTGAGATATCTCCTATCTCCGACATGCATAAGTTATTTATTCTCTAAACTCCCACACCCCACAAGAAAGCAACCCTTACCATGATACACTACAAACATTTTATTCTTATGTCCTCACAATTTCACTTCTGTCCGCCGTGGGTTTTCCCATACTATTTGCCCATAAAAAAAAATATTTTAAAGTTTTTGTATTAAGATTAATTATTGTACTATATTAATTACTTACAAAAATTATATTTTTTACTTGCTGATCCTTTCACCAGGTTGTACCTACATATTGTGGTACTATTATAGATTATATGCATGCCAATATTTATATAAGAGTCCGTTAGCTGATAAGTTTTGTAGTCAGTAGAGTCAATCAGTTCCTTCAAGTTTGTACAATGTGGATACAATCCTGTAAAAGTGTAAAACATTAGGTACCTATATATACTCAATACTCAATTTTATTCTTTATTGCATTCCACAATGTAGGCTTAGGTGGTAAACATTTGGTAGGTAACAATAGTGGACCCTGTCGGGCACAGCAAAATAAAACTATGGATATAATAGTAGATATACAGTATGGAGATCACTCATATGACTAAAATGACCACAAGACTACAAGTATTATTAGTCCACAGAACCATAATTCCACTAAATATTTTAAGCAAAACCCGAAATTAATCAATTGAAATTTTCAAACTACATAAATAATTAAATTAATCAAGTCTCAAATTCTGAGGAACTGTAATGTTGTAGGTTGCCTAGGAATGTTACGGGCCTGTGGTGCGGCTGTTGCTATGCCGTATTTGTCAAAGTAAGTCAACGGCAAAAATGCAAGTTTTGGCTTATTTTTGCCTATTTGGCTCATTTTTCGTATATTGTCAGCCAAGATGATTAAAAATATGTGGTTTAAATTAAGTCATAAGAGGTTTCCCATTACGGTATACGGTCGACGCTCGATAATTAAAACCTTCGATAATAATTCGAGCCTCTTGGTAATTCGAAGTTACCGCGAGGTCTCTAGAAAATATCTATACATTTCCACCTAAATCAATCATTTTTTGTGCACTTAATTCGAATTCATCGGCGTCAAACTCTCGATAGTTCAAAGTTGGAAAGAGAATGGGACAAAGATCTCAAGTTCAAATTTCAGACCCTGAAGTCTATATTACAACAGTAATTATCAGAAAAATATATTGAAAAATTCTAAGTCTTAAATCATTTTTCCAATTATATTGATTAATGTGTCATCCACAAAGAAGTACACCGCCACCTATGGATGTAGGCAGCGGACTGCAACTCTGGTAACGTCACGCATACGTCGACAAACGTTGTTTCACATAGTTTCCTATGAAGCCGTGGTATCACTCCGTCCGAGCCGGTCCATTCGTACTAAAGCGTGGATTACCACGTGTTAAATGTTATAGAATGAAATGTTTAAAAAGTAATCAATATAACTAGAAGCTTTATCATTCTCTTACCATTGCTGTAAAACTTGACGATGGCGTTATCACTGTGATATGGTACGTTTGTCGGGGCGACGTTTATATATAAATTATCCCCCTGATTATATGTAAATCGATCATGTGGTATATAATACTCAGGAGGTTTAGCACTGGACTCAATGTTTGAAGAACCTAAACGCAAAATAAAAATAAAATGCTAAATTAAAACACAAACACATTAATACAACAATGTTATTTATAATTATCAGGGGAAACAAAAAATATTGCACGATATGAATAAAATAATATAAAAGTAAAACTATAAAAATATCGCATGCAAAAACAAGGTGGCGATGTGCCCAAGCCCAAAGGGTTGCCACCTCAGTATGAGCTGGGCACCGAGAGAACTCTGTTGAACGTACTGTTGAAATAGCCTGTGTGGAATTAGAGCGGTTTATTGTTTTGAGTGTGTATAGACCACCTACTGGTTT
Organism: Spodoptera frugiperda; assembly: GCF_023101765.2. Classification (NCBI taxonomy): domain Eukaryota; kingdom Metazoa; phylum Arthropoda; class Insecta; order Lepidoptera; family Noctuidae; genus Spodoptera; species Spodoptera frugiperda. The sequence continues at coordinate 1,455,283 of NC_064232.1, read as the reverse complement.
GTATGACTGTTTTGAAACAGTATTAGATGAAGTGTTAAATAAACTCAGTAGTTCAAATAAATTCATTATTACTTGTGGCGATTTTAATGTAAATTTGTTAGAAAATTCTAGTTTAAGTACAAAAATTGTAAGTTTATTTGCCTCATTTAACCTCACGAACCTGTTTCTGGAGCCCACTAGGATAACTCCTACTAGTGCCACTTGCCTAGATAATATTTATACTGACATTGTACCAACTAATAAACAAATTATATCATTGCTTGATTCAGATCATTGTGGACAATTAATTTCAATAACAAATAAAGTAAATAAAGTGTCGAAACCACATATTATTGTTAACCCAAAGACTGAAAGACGCATTGAAACTTTCAAATCTAAACTCACTGACAAAATACCTTTATTATTAAGGAATAAAAATTCTAATAACTTGTGTGATGAATTTTTTAACATTTACCATACCGAGTTTAAGTCCACCTTCACACCTAAAACCATACCAGCTCATGGCAATGCGTCTTTCAATCAATGGGCAACTACTGGTATCTATAAGAGTAGGAAACGCCTATATGAGCTTTATAACGAGAGGACATATATTAATACAACTGAATTTAGTGAATATGTAAAGAAATATTCTAAATTATTTAAAAAAGTTTGCTCAATTGCAAAATCGTTATACTTGAGCTCTAAAATAAAAAACAGTGACAATGTAATTAAAGCGACCTGGAGTATTATTAACAGTGAAACAGGGAGGTCTAAAGAGAGGAGTAGTGAATTTAGTCTTGTAATTGATAATAATGTAATTAAATCAGATGCAGAAGTCGCAGCTGCATTTGAAAACTTCTTTTCGGACGTTCCTGTATCCACTACTAAGTCTTTGAACTCATCTCCCACAGTTGCAGAATCTTTACTAAAAGAAAATGTTGCAGCTTGCAATTTAGGCTTCTCTTTCGAACACATAGATTATACAGATATAGTCAAAACGTTCCATACCTTGAACAAGAAAAAGACTGCAGATCTGTGGGGTAATTCTGTGTACATTACCGGCTCTGTAATAGATATTGTAGCACCCGTATTAGCTCTAATCTTTAATAACTGTGTCGATCGTGGTGTGTTTCCTGATCTCATGAAGAATAGTAAAATAACTCCGTTATTTAAATCGGGTAGTACTTCTGACCCCACTAACTTTAGACCTATTTCAGTACTACCTACATTCAGTAAAATTTTTGAAAAAATTATTCTACATCAGTTGCAAAGATTCTTTAATAGAAATAAATTATTACATGGAAATCAGTTTGGTTTTACAAGGGGTCGTTCAACAACTGATGCCGGTGTTGAACTTCTTAATCACATTTATGATGCATGGGAGAACTCGGCCGACGCATTGGGTATTTTTTGTGACTTATCCAAGGCGTTCGATTGTGTCCCTCATGAAACACTGATCAGGAAGCTATCCCATTATGGAATACGGGGCAGCTCTCTGGATCTTCTTAACTCATACTTGAGTAATAGGATTCAGAGAGTCGACATTAACGGAAAAGTTTCCTCCGGGTCTATTGTTAGGATGGGTGTTCCGCAGGGGTCAATTCTCGGCCCGTTTCTCTTTCTTATTTATATTAATGATTTACCTTACCTTGTGAAGGATAACCATGGGATAGTACTGTTTGCTGATGATACATCTTTATTGTTTAAACTCAAACGTGGACAATTAGTCAGTGATCATGTAAATAGTGCTCTCTCAAAAATAGTTAGCTGGTTTGGTGCCAATAATTTGTTACTTAATGAATCAAAAACTAAATGCATTAGATTCACAACACCAAATGTTAGACATGTGAAAACCAGCGTGCTAATCAAGGGCGGGGAGTTGGACCCTGTAGATTCAGCTGTCTTTTTAGGTATAACCCTGGACGCTAAGCTACAGTGGGCTCCACACGTAGATAAGTTATCGAAAAGGCTCAGCTCTGCAGCATATGCCGTTAAAAAAATTAGAAATTTGACCGATGTAAATACAGCGCGATTAGTATACTTTAGTTATTTTCATAGTATCATGTCATATGGTATTCTCCTGTGGGGAAATGCTGCTGACATTCAGTCTGTCTTTGTGCTGCAGAAAAGAGCCATTCGATCAATTTATACTCTTAGTCCGAGGCACTCTCTTAGGGAACTATTTAAAGAAATTAATATATTGACTGTTCCCTCTCAATACATTTATGAAAATGTAGTGTATGCTCACAAAAACATTAATTTATTCAAAAAGTATTGTGATATACATAATATAAACACTAGAAGTAAAAACAAATATATAGTTCCCACTACTAGACTTAAGAAAATAAGTGGTTCGTTCAGATGTCAATGTATACGCTTTTACAATAAAATTCCCAGCGATATTCAAAGTTTGAGCCTGAATAAATTTAAAAATGTTATTAAAGAAAAACTGTATAGTAAAGCTTTTTATAAAATTAAAGACTACTTAGATGATAGTCAGGCTTGGGAGTGAGCCGTTATAATGTCCACACAGGTCATGTTGACATGTTTGTAACACAAGTTACATTTTTATACAATTTGACATGATATACATTAATATCATTCGATATTTTTTATTTTTATTTTTATCATATTATTTTTAAAATTGTTAGTCTGAGGACCGTGTGAGAGTTTGCTTAGTTATTTCACTTTTAGTTAATTATATTCTGACAGTGTGAGCATTTACGAGACCTACCCAAATGTTCTTTTGGTTGGTATTGTTCGTCGGATCATTCAGCAACAGCCGTTAGCTGAGCTGATTGTAAACTGACACATGCGTACGGCCATCTGAACAGGTCCGCTCATACTGTTGTGGTTCTTTCCTCTAAAGACCACTACAGAACCAACTTGCACGGTTCTCTCACATTATCCTCTATTTCATTGTCTGGACTTTAAAAGAGACTGTGACCTCTGAGTTTGTTTCGGCATTTCTTCTCAGAGTAGTCAGATAGGAAATGCCGGCCTCATCTAGCTATTTGAAATATTGACGTGTAAAAGTGTTATTTTATGACCTATTTACAGAAATAAATATCATTTATCATTTATCATTTATCATTTAGAGTACCCAGCACTGGTTTTCAGTTGGCACCCATTGTACTGACCCACGGATGGAGACAATGTAACATATGGCGACAGAAAAGTAACACTATAAAATAAAAAATGGCGAATATTTAAATAAACATACATACTTACATATTTTGAAATAGATAATTCATTGTGTACCGACAACAAGTGAAAGAAAATAATAATTAATTAATTTAATAATTTTGTAGTCGTGGGTTTGCCCTGCAGCATAAGGATATCATCAACACATTATTACATTACTAGCTTCTACCAGCGGCTCCGCCCGCGATCCCGTGGGGTAAAAAGTAGCCTATGTGTTATTCCAGACCATAATCTAATCGTTTCAAATGTAATCCCGATCCCTTCAGCCGGTTTGATGTTCACATAAAATTAAGTAGGATATACTAATGTTAGCTACTCCCGCGCGGTTTCACCCGCTCTGCTTGGCTCCTATTGATCGTAGCGTGATGTGGGACTGTCCAACACAACAACCTCTTTAGCTGTATGTATTAGTATATATATGTAGGTATAGATAAATGTAATTACCTGCGACACCAGTCAACTGCATCGACATGTAGCTTGCGACAACATACGCGAGCAAACTCATTTCTAAAACAAAAGAGGACGTCATAACATTCAGGTATACAGAGTTTTTAGCGTATGGAGTCAGTGTAGTCAATGAAAAAAGTTATTACAAAAAGCCGACTTTAAAAACAAAAATTAAAATCTTTGAAAAGGTAAAAACTAAAAAGCAAATTGTATCCGACAATTATCAGAACCTTAAATGATAAATGATATTTATTTTTGCAAATAGGTTACAATGTAACTCTTTTACACGTCAAATCGGTCTCATCTAGTTATTTACTCTTAAATAAATAAATAATACTGAGTATCGCAACTAAAAAGTGTGAAGTAAAATATTTTATGATGAGAGGTAAGTTCGGAATACTATTCATTCGGGTTCTCAACTTGGGTCATATTATATCGTTTTAAGTTTGACATAACAAATTAAAATGATACCTAAAACATTAATATTGTTGAGGTTATTTCTGTTTATGTAATTAAAAGGACTGTACCTAAATATTTTAGGAAGTAATTAGATTCAGAGCTGGGCACCGCTAATCGTTAATCTGAATAATGATTATGTTCCTTTGGGAAAGTGGTGTAGTTTTTACACATATTAATATGACCAATTCCTAAATTTGCTCTTTTCTTTAGAATATCCGGAATTTCATATTTGTTTTTTTACTTAATGTTTTAATTGATATACATTTAGTTGGCTTTGGGTTTAAATTTAAATATTGGTTACAGATTAATTATGCCACGAAAATATTTTAAAAAATCGCTTCGTGCCACCAATTACACTCAGGAAGATTTAAATGCTGCCTTAAAAAACATTGCAAAAGGGGAAAGAAGCCAATATGCTGCTGCAAAACATTACAGAATACCAGTATCGACACTCAATGACATGAGCCGTTTATAATATTTTTGTAATGTTGTATCTTTCTGTAAGTATCTTGCACAACTATTATGATATAAAAACAGTTGAGAACCTCTGTCTGAATTTGGTAGAAGTGAGGAAAGACCGGATTATAAAATTCATTATTTTACAATATTTAATGCTTTTTTTACTTTAAAATACTTTGATAAAGAAACACGTATACTTTTACTCGTTGTACACAATTTGTCAGAGAACCCGGGGAGCTAGAACAAAAATTTAAAGAAATCCCACCAATTGCCGGTCTTCCCCCCTACATTACGATCTTTACCCGTTTTCATTATTTTCGTTTGTGTGTATATTTTTATTAATATATAAGAAAAATGATTCTCAGTCTGGTGTAAAGTAAAGTACCTACAATATGTGGGTTCTATTGAAAGTTTTATAATTTGCTGCTAAATCATGTGTTTCGGAGCCATATAGATGCTTAAAAAAATATACCTCATCTCATCAAAATCGCGTCCGATGTTGCCCCGATCCACCTTAGTATGATTTCTAGTTAAAAATAATTGATACACTTATTGACAAGATAATATTGCCTACTCAAAAGGTACCGTAGATATTTTTCATGAAAAGCAACTAGTATAGGTGGTGCCAATCAGAGTTCAGTATTTTAATAACTCGTGTCCTTTATACTTACTGGACCCAATGACAGAATCAATGGCATGCTAAAGTAAACTGACTTTTTAGACAGACTCTATTATAAAAATATTTAAAGGCCTTTCGCACGGAGAAGGTTTGAGCATTAATCACCGCGCCCGCTCAATGCGGGTTGGCGATTTCAAAGTTATGATCAGAAATTATAAGCCCAGGTTTCCTAACGATGTTTTCCTTCACCGTTTGTCCGTTTGTAGTATTAGTGATTACTATTAGTGAACTTGTATACCTTACTATTAGTGATTAGGATGGGCCTTTACAGTACCTACCGAATCATGTCAAATCTCCATTATTCCAAATAATGAACAAAGAAAATGTCTTAAAATTTAAAATAAAAACAACTCACCGCTTGTTTCAAGGAATAACAAACATCTCCCGAATTACTGCACCGAATCGGATGCGATATTTAGTATCGGATGGTCGGAACAAGATTTTATAATAGAAGGAATTTTAAATTAATCTGGAAAGTTAGAAAAAAGAACTTGTACGATACCGTGCGGATTATATATGTATATTCACGACCGACAGAAACCTTGCTATATATAGTTCGAGTTAGAGCCAGTCCACACGGCGCGTTGCGTTGCGTTGCGTCGTCGCAGCGCTGTCCTTGCGTTGTTTTACATACAAATAACCAAGGTGTTCGCACGGCACACATGACGGACAGCAGCCCCCGAGACGAAGCGAGAGGGGGTGTACTCGTGCGACGTCTACGTTTTTGTATTTAAGACGTGAAGACTGCGTCATAGTAACGCACCGCAACGCGCCGTGTGGACTGGCTCTTAAGTTATAAAATTAAGTGAACATTAAATAATAATTTTCCTTTAAACCAATCTGCGCATATAGTAGGTACCAGGGAGGAAAATGTTTATGCAGAAATGATAGCGGAGTGAGTTAAATGTAAGCGTCTACGTAAACCTTAAAATTAAACCGTAATTAGTACCTACAGGAAAGTCGTGTTAATTACACCATTTATGACTCAAGAACAGCTAAAACGTTTGGCTAAACGTTGGTGAGGAGGTAGCATAGAACCATGAGCCGGACATCATAGAAAGTTTCCCCCGCGGTACTTAAACCTTCACCAATTATATTTATTCAGCTCTTTGAACAATAAATCCGTTCCGTAGTTATTGAGTTCACCCCGCACTAGACGCGGTGCTGAATACGTTCGATAATGCGTATATCCCTGGCCACATTATTAGACGCACTCTTGTGTTTTGTTCCATTTGTAATTTCATTGAGACGATTTTACTCTTTATGTTGTCTGTTTATGTATGTTGTGCATGCAATGCATGTTTATGTATGCAAATACAAATGTGACATTTTCCGAGTTACATGTATTTTCTAAGATTATTTAGACACCACTGACAAACGGTGAAAGAAAACATCAACATGGGCTTAATTTTTAATTATAAGTTTGTAATCGCCAACCCGCTTTAAGCCAGCGTGGTGATTAATCACCACGTGGTACGCTCGGTACTTTCTCCATTTGAGAAGAGGCTTTTGTAGCATAAGTGGTGTTGTGGAAATGTATTGTATTTTTTGGATTTGTATTTACTTTATAAATATAGAATTACAGTGTTTATTAATTCATATATCTTTACTACATAATTATAAAATGGAAATCTCTTCTATTCTAATGCGATCATCTGCGGAAGCACTGGTTCCAATTAAACTACATTTTTGTCGAGGATAGTCCATTTGTCAAGGAAGGTTATGCGATATAACATCATCACGCCATGCTTTAATAGAACCTCTAAACTTTTAAATATTTAATTACCAACTCGAAATGCTGGTGCGTCATGAATGTATAAAACAAAACCGTCCACATGGAATGACAGCTACATGTGCACTTTTCAAACAGTCGCATCAAACAAAATGCCGAAATGTTTTCTGAAGAATTGTATGATGCCGCAAAATATCATTGCCGCTTTTTCAATATAAGAACGATTCATTAGGTTTCCTTTTATTATAGTCGCATAATATATAATATATTAAAGTCGATTTTCTTTAATTAGTAGGATATCAAGATTGTTGCGTACTTTGTGTGTCACTAATGGCGCAACACTTCACAATAATTGTGAACTGCATGAAAACTTGTGTATTTTAGGTTTTCTTCTTTTCTCATCAAATGTATTTGGCGGCGTTTGTTCAAAGCAGTTTTTGGACAAAGATTGGTCATTAAATGGACAACAGAACATAATTTCATGCACATGTTATTTGTGATAATTCCTTTTTTTATGTTTCATTGATATACATAATGCCTTGACCAACTAGCCAGCGTCAATAACAAATACATTTTTATTGTTTTTCGTATGATTTATTCTAATAACAATTTCAATTGTGCATCTTGGGTTTCATAAATCAATGATTTGCGTCTATGCTGTAATGTGGCCAGCGACTGTGAGTAACTATAATGTATAAATATTATTGCGTCGTGGAAAACGAATTGTTTTTTCCTTATAGAACTTTTTAAGATAATCTATATATAATTATTTTATATTGTTTACATAGAATAGTTCATTGTGCGCTGAAGTGAGGTGAAGACGACATTATGTTGATTGGTCTTATATATATCCTGATTTTAATTATACAAACATACGCAGGGATAGTCAAAGGCAAGTACCTAGTGAATTTCAATATTTATTTTAGAAATTGCAAACGTTTCGAACGAGGATAAAACCATTTTTTAACAATATTATTTTAACAATATAAACCTTAATAATTTGTTTGTTTATTTATTTAATCTCTGTTTGAATAATTCTGTTTAAAAAATATCACGCTACGACCCACAGGAGCCGTACAGCGGATGAATTGAAAGGAATAGCTAGTATTAAATTTTAATACTTATTGTTGTATTAACACACTTAACTAGAGTATACATACAATAAAACTGTAGAAGTGTCAATTCTCTTCATTGAATACTGTGATTCAATATACATATATACGTCATCGGAAAATAACAAGATCCGTAAGTTTATCAATTTACTAGGAAGTTTATAAACTTTCGTAGGATTCTAAACGGGCGATAAATTGTAATATTCTACGTCCACATTTTCATAAATTTGTCATACGGTAAAGGAGATGGCTAAATGACTGACCCAGGCATAATAACAAGAATACGAATTTCACGCTAACCCGTATCATTTAAATATTCACTTATGAATTATTTTGTGTTTAACTAATTCTTATAACTTGGTGAACAAAAATTAACAAAAATTAAGTTTCATAATTGATTTTTTTCTGTTGTGGTTTGACATGACAACACGGAAGTAGGTACTGCAAGCTATTATTAGGACATTAGTTTCCCCGAAAATCAAATCGAAATAATTAAACGAACATCAATTTTTAATAACGGTAATATAATGACTTTTTTCTGAAACCAAATAATTGTAAATGTTTTGATCGACACAAAATATATATTTTGTATAAGATTGCACAATCTTACTATATATTTTGTGTCTGTCCTTGGTTACTTTGTGTTCATTATCTAGTATAAGCAGAATTGTTTACCTATCTACCTCATATATAAATAACTTTCGGCTCAGGTTCATCAAAACGCCTTGGTAAAAGTTCACAGCAATGTTATATTTTGAAGTTTTTGTAACGTTGTTTGACGTAGGAGCGCTACTTTATTTTCAGGATTGCGCAGGTATGCCAAGTTTCTGGACCTTCTTAACTACAAAATATCAATTTTTAATTATGCGGCTTTATTTATTGCTAGGTACCATATTTATACAATATTTATTTGTACGGGTTACGACGTCCATACTTTGGTTTAGCCATGTCCTTTATAAACTAAACTTTTATACATGTTTCGGTGACATATATAAAAATTGGTGTTTTGCGTTGCTGTACGCAAAAGCCAAAAATATTGTTAAAAGTATTTTTTGTCTGTCTATCTGTCAGTGCGCGGTGACACTTCCTGCATTTGTCGTTCTGTATAGTGGGATCTTTGAGTATATATTTTTTATAATTCCGTGTATTAATGACTTGGTCTTGGATGGCTATCATAAAACCTTCAGTCTCGGGGAAAAGTGAACCTGTTATATGTATGTTAGCCATTTATTCGAGGCGTCCATATCTACGTGGGGTTGCTCCAAGTCATGCAGGTGTCTTCCGTGTAGTTCCTTGGAGCGCCATCTATTCATCTTCTCAGTGGTATGGGTTTGCGGGGTTTTGAAACTAATAGTATTGTTAGATAAATTAAGTGGGGTACAATTTTTGTCGAGTTCAACTATCGCTGAGTGAATGTTACTAGTGGTGATTTTACCGAAGAAGAAATTTCGAAGGTTTTGAATTTGACCTTGCCACAATACGTTTAAATCTATGAGACCTCTTCCTCCCTTTTCTCGATTTATTGAAATTCTCTCAATGGCTGACTTCGGGTGTAGATAATTATGTTTTGTTAGTGTGGTCCGGATTTTGATTTCTAAACTGCGGATATCTGTGCGTATCTAGACACACGGCAGTGTGTCCGCCAAGTTCGAGCAAAAAACCGACACACCGGCCGTGGGTTATATTACACGAACCATTTCGGGCCAAGTTCGACCCACCTATAACTCAAAATCTATTTTATCTACGCATATGAAATTTCTAGTATCTGTCGAGATCTACTTACTTATCTAAAATACAAAATTTCATTAATGTACCTATTGTAGGTCTTGAGATATTGACGTCAGAAAATCGCTATTTTTACTATACACTCACTGACTGACTGACTCACTCACTCACTCACTCATCAAAAACCTAGACCACTTCCAATGGTCGTATTGACTTGAAATTTGGCATGGAGGTAGGTCTTTAGGTCAAGGTAAAGGAAAAAATCTGAAAATGGCCAAGTGTGAGTCGGTTTTAAAAATAATGAAGGTGTAAATTCATACCCCTAAGGAACTAAAACAAAAAAATTATCTATATCTTCCAATGGTCGTACCGACCTAAAATTCGTTACGAAGGTTTGTATTTAGTCAAAGTAAAGTAAAATAAGAAAAAAATAAAATAAACCTTACAAAAATAAATGAAATCCCACCCAAAACATAAATGTGAAAGGCTGCCAAGTTCGATAATATTGGAATGCTTCGCCTATAAAAGAAGTGAGATATAAATAAGTACCAAGTTCCATACACAGACCTCAGTTAAAAATGATATAACTTGGCAAGTTTTAATAGAAAATTATATACTTGACTCATTGCGTTTAGTAGGTTTATAACAAAGTGTGTGAAAACTTGCCAACTTGTTATATCATTTTTAACTGAGGTCTGTGTATGGAACTTGGTACTTATTTATATCTCACTTCTTTTATAGGCGAAGCATTCCAATATTATCGAACTTGGCAGCCTTTCACATTTATGTTTTGGGTGGGATCCATTTTACTATACCAAATGAGAATGTTAATACGGGAATTGCAAAAGTATTGATTGCTTTGAAAAGATGTTTTGAGTGAAGTTGTTTTTTACATAATAAATTCAATCGATGTGTGAACTGTGCAGATAAATCCTTTTTAATTTTAATGTGATCTATAATGTTAGACTGATGGACACCTAAGTATTTATAAGTATCAGTAGGCCCCATAGATTCAAACGCAGCAGGAGGTTCGTCTGTATTATTAAGAGTACTAATTAATTTACCTTTTTGAATGTGTAGTGTGCGGCATTTATCTAGACCAAATGACATATTAATATCTCTAATTAATAATAATTTATTATTTATTGTTGTTTATACTTGGATGTTTTCCTCGTAAATTATAAAATTAATTCTAAATTGTTTTCATTTCTAATAATATAATAATAATAGCCAGTTATGAATCACACGCAAATGAACAAAGGGGGTTTGAATCTTATTTGGTTTAGTTGGTTTCGTAGATGACGCATGGACAAAGACAAGATGCCATAATGGGATTGTGGACTGTGACATGACAAATGGGTCCTGCCCAATGTTATATACCTATTATAAGTAAATAAACAGTACTCCGGTTCTCGAATGCGAAGTTTCGTTTAATCTTCGGACGTAGGTTTTATTGATTTTCTAATGAAAATACTTAAAATAACGTTTTATTTTTTATTTCAAATGAAAATCTATTTATTTTCATTTCATTTGTTGATTTTTGTTCAAGAGAGTTCGCAATAAATGGAATTGTAGTACGAAATTTGCGAAGTTTCGGACGAAACTTCGTTTTTCGTTGAATTAGAGTAGGTTTCCAGGTTTAGATCGGTAATAAGCGCTCAGAAAGTGGCATACACGTGGCACATTAAAATGTGGCCAATTGATTGCATGTGCGCCCGTCATTGGTCGAGATTATTCTCACAGCCAATGACGTGGCGGGTCGCGATCGAGTTTGGCTGCTCGGTCAAGCTTGCCTACGAGTATCTAATTAGGTATAGGTGTTACGGTAAATCTGATTAATTGAAAATTATTAATAATTTTACAAAATTATTAATAATAACCAAACGTTTTGGTAAATGTGAATAATCGATCGTAATTTATTACTTTTAGTAGTAATTATTAATAATTCACGACACATACTGGTGAAAGTAATAAAATTAATATAAACCCAATGTTTTTTGACCAGCAGGTACCTATTTATTTATAATATTAAACATCGTCTTACGATTATATTAATTAGAGATCACACAAACAAGGTTACTTGTACTTGCTTCAAACCGAAAGGACAACAAATTCACATATTCTGAACTTGAATATTAAATAGTGCCTTCTAGGGCACATTTATCTGGGCTCGCTGTCATTGCAGCGGTAAGTCCCCTGTTTGAGGAGTGGCTAGAGAGGCGCCATGGTGTCCTCTCCTACCGCCTGACAAGGTGCTTACCGGACATGGGAGTTTGGGTAGGTTCCTGTTTCTGATTGGGTGGGAGAAAACGCACTGCGAGGACCGCCCGGAGGACACGGTGGAGCATACGGTGGCTTAGTGCCCTACATGGGCTGAAAATCGCCGTGTCCTCAGGGATGTGGTCGGTGACGGCAACCTCTCGCGCCCGGCATTGGTTCAGGCCACGGTATGAAGCGAGAGGGACTGGGATGCCGTCTCCTCCTTTTGCGAAGCAGTCATGCTAGCTAAGGAGGAGGAGGAGGCGGGGCGTTTATCACAATATTAACAATAAATTTCTTTTAAAAATCTAATCTACCATCAAACTTATGCAAGAAAGTCTATCGTGGTACATAAAATTGAAACAAAAATAAAATTAAACAATTATTGTTTCATTAACAAAATCAACACGAATCCTAAAAGCAATCATCAACTATATGTAGCACCTATAAATGCAACAAATTAAAATTTTAAAAATATTGTCATAGAATTCAACAAATACATATTTGTTGTGCAAGTACAATATATTGCCGTTTAAATTGAAATAAAAATAACATCACTTATTACCACTTATTACATTTATCACTACTAGGGTAAAATTATTAATAATAAGCGACAAATGTGATAAATTTATCACTTTTACCTCGAGTTTCGGTAATTATTAATAACTAGCTTTTGCCCGCGACTTCGTTCGCGTGGAATAGTGACTTCTGGCAAAGGAGATTGTCCAAAACTGGCTATTTTTGAACAGGCTGCTCAACAAAAATGTAATTTACCAATAATTTTATTTGTATTTTAGTAAATGTCTGATCCTAATAACTTTGTATCAATTAGCAGTATAAAAAATCACATTTATTTTAGTATAGCTTTTGCCCGCGACTTCGTTCGCGTGGAATAGTGACTTCCGGCAAATTTTTGGTTTTAACCACATAGTTCCCGATCTCGCGGGATCTCTTCAAAAATGAGATGTGGAAGATATTCCAGGGAACTCTTCAAAAATCAACATAATGAGCTCTGCGTTTGAATTTAATAGATGTATACTCACTAGGGCATTGAAAAAATAGTTTAAAAACGGACTTAAACTAACTTAAAACTAAAGAAAGCTACGAATTACGAATTTATAACAATTAAAAAAGAAACTATATTACAACCTATCCTCTATGCTATAATAACCAAGCTTAAACTAAATAATTTAAAAGAAACGACTTAAATCTAATCTAATTAAAAAAAAAATTAGACTTACAATTTTATTAAAAAAACTAACTACAGTAACTACTAATAATCGATATCAAACTAAACCTACGTTAAATAGTTTAACCAAAAAACCAGGAAAACCCAACAAATAAACTTATTAATTGACAAATACAACGAAACCAATTTAGAATATACGAAACAGCAGGACCACTACAGACAAATAATAATACGACTGATAATACACTTTTTCTACGATAGTACCGAAGCGCTCGGCCGATACCCAACCAAATGAATGTAACGAAACCATAGCGCGATCTATTTCGATCCCAACGCCATCTATCGATGATAAAGACAACTTGGATTATTTATTTATACTCCGTTCGGGCATTTTCTTTGTACTAAAAGTTTAATTATATTGATATTATTTTTTTCATACCTTTTTACTATTTATTTACTTTTTTTCGATGAATTAAAACAATAACATGAACCGAAGTCGTGTAACGATCGACATAGAATTATCTATACTCCGTTAGAGCATTTTCTTTGTACTAAATGTTTTATTATTATATTGATATTATTTTTTTCATACCTTTTTACTATTTATTTACTTTTTTTCGATAAATTAAAATAATAACATGAACCGAAGTCGTGTAACGATCGACATAGAATTATTTATAAATAATTTATTTCTTATTTTTATTTTTTGATTTTTGAAATAAAAATATATCTATGTCCTTTCTAAGGTTCTAAACTATATCTGTACCAAATTTCAACCAAATCCGTCAAATAGTTGCGGAGATTAATGGTATAAGCATAGAATGTTCGACGTGATTCTTTAATTTGACATAACTTTTTTATTTATGAACCGATTGACATGAAACAAACACTAAATGTAAATTTAAGCATCCCACAATATATTCGTGAAAACCGCATCCAACTCGGATCAGCCGTTTCTGAGATTAGCGCGCACAGACGAACAGACAAACAGACAAACAGACAAACAGACAAACAGACAAACAGACAAACAGACAAAAAAAGTTAATTACATTTTTGGGTTCGACATCGACATAACAATAACCCCTGCTATTTTTTTTATTTTTATTTTCAATGTACAGACAGCACTTTTCTACGATTTTATTATATGTATAGATAGTAGATAATTATTAATAATTTTCAATTATTCACTCTTACCGTAACATAGGTACGTCCAAGCGTGCGAATGTCAATCGTGTCACCTGTTTACCAAAATCTTTTCTGGGGATACCTGCATCATAGAAGCTTTATGCATGCAAATTCTCAGCCTGATCGGTTTAAAATTGACGTAGTTTCATCTATTTTATCCCCTTGAGGGCACAATTAATGAAAACCCTTTGTTAGCGTATGCCTACGTTATAGCATTTACCTGCATGCCAAATTTCAACCCGATCCATCTAGTGGATGTGGCTGTCCGTTGATAGATCACTATGTTGGGGTTGAACCCTCAATTGAAAATATTGAAAAATAGCGATATTTTTGGTAGAAATAATTCAGAAATGTTGTTTTTTCTCACCAAAACATTATCTAACATATGAAAAAAGTAATGAATTAGTTAGCCGAGGTTATTAGCTACCGTTTTTTTTGTTTCTACGACGCATACAACGTTGAATATCACATACATTAAAAAAAATATTAAAATAGCCATAATTTTTAGGGGGAGGGGGTTAAACCCCCCCCCCCCATATTATTTTTTTTGGTCGATAAAATTAGATGTAGTACTCAGCCTTAACGGGTTAGAAGTCTCACCCCTATCACATTGTATATATTTAGAAGATAGATATCAGTCAGAATCAAAGGCAAATATGGCGCACAGCGCGCTTTTGTGCGGCATACGAACTCGTTGGCAGAAGCTGGTAAATTTTAAGACATGTTATAATTTTCAGGCCCTGATTCAACCCTCATTATATCAAGGGTGTTATCGTTATCTACCAAAGTCGACACGATTGGACCCCATCAGTGGCATCACAATTATGATATAGGTAAGCAAACACATTAGTGGTCTTTTTTTATGGACGGATCACCTGACGGTAAGCAATCGCCGCTGCCCATGGACACTCGAAACACCAGAGGCGTTTTTAACACACATAGCTATTGGAAGTGGGACCAGATTTCATAGAAACTCTGGCATCCTCCTTTATAATTAGAAATTATAATAAGCCCAGGTTCCCTCACGATCCGGACCTGGGGACTACCTCAGGAGCTGCGGATTACTTAGCGGGATTACCGAGGCTCCGGCTCGAAAAGCAGGAGTAGGAACGGGGTGGTTTTTAGTCAGTAACAGTCTGACACTGCCTCTTGCCTCGCTTAATGCAAGAGAAGCCAGTGGATGATTTCCCCCCTTAAAAAAAGTTTCGTCACGACGATTTCCTTCGCCGTTTAGTCTGTGTCTAAATTATCTTAGAAAGTACATATAACTCGGAAAAAGTCGCATTAGTAGATGCTTGCTGTTGGTAGGTTTCGAACCCGCACGCTCATGCCCTCATGCGTGAGAAGCGGGCGTCTTAAACCTCCAGGCCAAGACGACGTCAATTATAAAACATTCCATGTATATTATGGACACTGTTTTGTGCTTATGACGATAAGATATTATTCACCATTCTACCACCGGCTTCATCAGCGTTCCCGTGGGATATAAAGTAGCCTATGTGTTATTTCAGACGATAATCTACCCCTCTTCCAAATTACATCCTGGTCCCTTCAGTCGTTTTGACGTGTTTGGGTAATCAATAACATATACATACTTTACGTATTTTCGCATTTATAATATTATTAAGACAGTAAGAAGTGAGATAGTAATATAAGATTTTTGTTCAAGGTAATGTTACTGATCTCATGCCAGTCGTCAATGGAACGAAAAGTACGTATAAGTTTGATATTGAGAAATTTGATAATGGATCCAACTTGTACTGCAAGCACGTTGACGGTGGTTTCACTGTCAATATCAGAAACGATCTTTTCTCCAACTGCGGAGTGCAACCAATGAAGCTGCTTTTAGTCGATGATGGTTATTGTAAGTACTTATATGGAATCTGTGTCTATTTTTATGTAATTAGTTACTTTAATTTATTTAAGTTTTAAGGAAGATGCAAGCTTTGTTATTTGTAGCTCGCTTATTGTCAGTACTACATTTGAGAGCGTCTTAAAATTGAGTAGCGTTTGAGTATTCGGGCATAAGTGACATTCGTGAGTAGCGATGTTGTCACGCTTGAAGTGAATGCGCCACGGCATCGCTTCAAAAAGTCAAAATGAATGCCCTAAGCTACACGCTTGCTACCTCTCTACAAGGGATTGCAATTGCTGGATCTAGCGAGCCGTGCTAGATCAAACATGTGACAAGTGCGATTGAACGTTATTTTAAGTCAATTATTTTAATTTTGGCGTACCCATTTATTTATTTTGATTCCATTTTTTTGACCTAGTTAGATTCAGACTAATATTGCAAAAATCCAGCTGGATTGCAATCCCTACTTTTTATTAACAGATTTCATTCAAATTTATTAAGTTTGGTTTATTTCCAGATGAGGACAGAGTAGATAAAATTTATGAATATCACGAGAACGAACAAATCGTATTTGACTGTGTCCAGCATCCTTTGGCTCCCAGTGCTTCAAGTACGTACCGACCGTTTCCCCCACTCCTGGACATAGACCTTTAGCACGCTGTGGAGCGCAACGTGTAGTGGTTTCGATTCCCGCACGGAGCAACCCTTTGTGTAATTGGTTTCTGGTCTAGGTTTTATGTGTATGTGAACTTGTATGTTTGGAAACGCACCCACGACACAAGAGAAACTCCTAGAGTGGGTCGTATTTAAGCGGCGCTTTATTTAAAAAAAAAATCGTAATTTTTTAGGATTGCGTCACGTCGCGCCGTAATCATCACTCACATTATAGGACACCTATTTTTTATGGGATGGGCCAGTAAACGAGCGGACGGTGATCCGTCTGCTCGTGATTACTTACCATCAGGTGATACTGATGGTAAGTTATCGGTCACTAGAGGCGTTACAAGTGCGTTGCCGGCCTTTTGGGTATTAGGAAATTGTTGGGAATTGGGGTAATTGGGCTTCCGGTAACCTCACTCACACGGTGGAACAACGCAAGCGTTGTTTCACGTCGGTGTTCTGTAAGGTCGTGGTATCACTCTGGTTAAGTCATACTTAAAATAAATAACCAAAATTATTATGTGGAAATGAAAATTGTGCGGTTGAGGAAAAACACACACATAAGACGTGTCGACAATCACAGTGATAGAAAATTATAAACACTTCGATCAACTCGAGCTCCTAACATCTACGAGGAAACTAGTCTACCTTATTATATAAGTGTATCTAATAGTCAATATGATATGTTTTTATATTTATGTCCGTCTTGTAGATTTTAAAACGTTAGACACGCCACAAACACAACACGACATAAAAAAATACGTGTTTAATATTTTATCATTACCTAACTGACGGACTAAATAGATTTTTAATGTTCATACCCCGTCATAATTCCTATTGTAACGAAAAATAAAGAATAAAAAGTATAATATCCGCTTAATATTTCTCCTACTAATTTCTACTAGGAAGTCTGACACAATCATGACAAGTGTGCTTCAGTTTCAGATGTTTTTATCGGTTGGATTTACCCGGAATCAGGGAAAATATCACTGCACGGCAAGAACCGAGGAGCTATGAAAGGAATAGTAACGCTTAACAAAGAATATAATTCTAGCGTTATATGTTGTGTGTACTATATTACGACGGAATCCAGCTCACACACACAAATACTGCGTTACGTTACTAATAAAACTCGTTTAATATGGAAAGGTAGGCCAATATGTTATATATTTCTGTCAGTTTACTTAACAGCAGCTCACGTAGTGTAGATGTCAGAAGAATGACCAGGCGACACACGTACTTAGGTATCGTCATGAGCTAATGTTCACATGTAAACAGCAGCTCATGTAGTGTAGATGTCCAGTCAACAAGGATGTAGCGAGGTTGACTGTCCAGGCGACACACGTACTTAGGTATCGTCATGAGCTAATGTTCACATGTAAACAGCAGCTCATGTAGTGTAGATGTCCAGTCAACAAGGATGTAGCGAGGTTGACTGTCCAGGCGACACACGTACTTAGGTATCGTCATGAGCATGTGTCCAGGCGACACACGTACTTAGGTATCGTCATGAGCATGTGTCCAGGCGACACACGTACTTAGGTATCGTCATGAGCTAATGTTCACATGTAAACAGCAGCTCATGTAGTGTAGATGTCCAGTCAACAAGGATGTAGCGAGATTGACTGTCCAGGCGACACACGTACTTAGGTATCGTCATGAGCTAATGTTCACATGTAAACAGCAGCTCATGTAGTGTAGATGTCCAGTCAACAAGGATGTAGCGAGGTTGACTGTCCAGGCGACACACGTACTTAGGTATCGTCATGAGCATGTGTCCAGGCGACACACGTACTTAGGTATCGTCATGAGCTAATGTTCACATGTAAACAGCAGCTCATGTAGTGTAGATGTCCAGTCAACAAGGATGTAGCGAGATTGACTGTCCAGGCGACACACGTACTTAGGTATCGTCATGAGCTAATGTTCACATGTAAACAGCAGCTCATGTAGTGTAGATGTCCAGTCAACAAGGATGTAGCGAGGTTGACTGTCCAGGCGACACACGTACTTAGGTATCGTCATGAGCTAATGTTCACATGTAAACAGCAGCTCATGTAGTGTAGATGTCCAGTCAACAAGGATGTAGCGAGGTTGACTGTCCAGGCGACACACGTACTTAGGTATCGTCATGAGCTAATGTTCACATGTAAACAGCAGCTCATGTAGTGTAGATGTCCAGTCAACAAGGATGTAGCGAGGTTGACTGTCCAGGCGACACACGTACTTAGGTATCGTCATGAGCATGTGTCCAGGCGACACACGTACTTAGGTATCGTCATGAGCTAATGTTCACATGTAAACAGCAGCTCATGTAGTGTAGATGTCCAGTCAACAAGGATGTAGCGAGATTGACTGTCCAGGCGACACACGTACTTAGGTATCGTCATGAGCTAATGTTCACATGTAAACAGCAGCTCATGTAGTGTAGATGTCCAGTCAACAAGGATGTAGCGAGGTTGACTGTCCAGGCGACACACGTACTTAGGTATCGTCATGAGCTAATGTTCACATGTAAACAGCAGCTCATGTAGTGTAGATGTCCAGTCAACAAGGATGTAGCGAGGTTGACTGTCCAGGCGACACACGTACTTAGGTATCGTCATGAGCTAATGTTCACATGTAAACAGCAGCTCATGTAGTGTAGATGTCCAGTCAACAAGGATGTAGCGAGGTTGACTGTCCAGGCGACACACGTACTTAGGTATCGTCATGAGCATGTGTCCAGGCGACACACGTACTTAGGTATCGTCATGAGCTAATGTTCACATGTAAACAGCAGCTCATGTAGTGTAGATGTCCAGTCAACAAGGATGTAGCGAGATTGACTGTCCAGGCGACACACGTACTTAGGTATCGTCATGAGCTAATGTTCACATGTAAACAGCAGCTCATGTAGTGTAGATGTCCAGTCAACAAGGATGTAGCGAGGTTGACTGTCCAGGCGACACACGTACTTAGGTATCGTCATGAGCTAATGTTCACATGTAAACAGCAGCTCATGTAGTGTAGATGTCCAGTCAACAAGGATGTAGCGAGGTTGACTGTCCAGGCGACACACGTACTTAGGTATCGTCATGAGCTAATGTTCACATGTAAACAGCAGCTCATGTAGTGTAGATGTCCAGTCAACAAGGATGTAGCGAGGTTGACTGTCCAGGCGACACACGTACTTAGGCTAATTTTCACATTGATACTATTTCAGATAATAGTGAGTCTCAAGTGGAAACCATTTCTACGAGTACTGCTGTAAATACTGAAATAGAAGTGGGATCAACTGAGAGAGATCAAATTTTCAAAGAAAACGTTACAAAATATTCGCCAGATACTCCAGAGAGAAATAAACTTTTGAGAGGCAAATCGACATTAAATGGAAATAAGAATAACGTCTTCCTTAAACAAAACATTTCCGACACGCCTAATGACACACACGAAACTAAAGGTTGGTATGTAAAGCCATCGATCGTCTAAAGTAGTCTAAAAGATGAGCAAGTTCGTGTGCACAGGGGCCTTATCTGCTATTACAATTGTGTCAGAATGGTCGATCACTGAGCAGTGCGAGAGGGACGGAGCTATACAACCTACATAGCTCCGTCCCTCTCGCACTGCTCAGTGATCGACCATTCTGACACAATTGTAATAGCAGACTAAGGCCCCAGGTTTAATGTAGGCTACACAAAGTGTATCCAAGCCCTGTATGCTGCGACGAGATCGCCGAATTTCTACATCCAGAGTATAAACCCTGGATTGGATGTAGAAGCCCTTTGCGCCCGATCTTGGGCCGGGGAAGACTTCTCGGGTTGCCGGCGCTCCGGGGTTGTTTTTAGTCGATAAGAGTCCGATTCACTCTGTAGCCTCACCCAAGGCGAGAGGAGTAATTCTACATTCTAGTACAGAATTATAATGTTTTTGTGTACATATCCTTGTTTCTTTCAGTTAATAACTCTCTGATAATTGGTGTCGGTTCCGCTGTATTCGTTCTTACAATTATTGTACTAGCGGTGCTGGTGATGGTCAAAAAACACAGCAGTACTTATGCAAGTGGAAGTCCACGACTGGATCAGAAAAACGTGAGTTAACAGCGTCTTATATTATAAATGCGAAAGTGTATCTTTGTTACTCAATCACATGAAACGGCTTAAAGGATTTGGATGAAATTGACATTGAATGATACTGGCTACTTTTTATTCCACGGGAACGTAGGCGAAGCCGCTGGCAAAAGCCAGTGACGATATCATGTAGCATAGCGTAGTCTAGCAGTGTTGTTGACCAATGAAATCAATCGAAGGTGAGACGGTACTTCACACCGAAACACCTGCTGAGCCTGTACCAAGCGCAGGTTCGGTCATGTATGGAGTGCTGTTCTCACCTTTGGGACGGCTCGGCTAAATACCAGCTGGATGCCCTCGAACACATTGAAAGGCGTGCCAAGAAGCTCATCAATGATGATGCGCTTGTGCAGGCCCGACTTCAAAACCTTGAACACAGGCGCAAGGTGGCAAGCCTTTCCGTTTTTTACCGGATACATTTCGGAGAGTGTGCGGGGGAATTGCACAACTTGATTCCTCCTAGTCCTTTCCATCATCGAACCACAAGACAATTGGCGAGGCGTCACCGTTTCATGGTGGATATCCCACCCACACGCACGAAGCGCTTCGCTTCAAGCTTCCTTGTGCGAACTGCTAGGGAGTGGAACTCCTTTCAGGAGTCTGTGTTTCCTGATGGGTATAACCTGGGTGTCTTCAAAGCCCGAGTGAATAGGTTGCTTATGGGCAGACGTGCTCCACCGTAGGCCGCATCATCACTTACCATCAGGCGAGATAGTGGCCAAACGTCGACCCATTTAACATTAAAAAAAAAATATTACATCTTGCTTAGACACAGTGAAAACTCCACAAAGCGGCAATGTTAAATCCGCAAATGATTTTTGAAAAATGACAAATGTCACATCATGGGCTGTAGTTTTGAAAAGGGATGTAAGTCTAAAAATGCAACTTTACAGGAGACGCAAAAAACGCTCCGCGCGATGTTTCAATATTTGTAGCGGTCAAACTGCTGCCGAATTAAATACATGTGATGTGTTTTATAGGTAAACGATGTATGCTCTTTCCTTTTATGTAGTTATTTTTTATGTAAACTTAGTAGTTTCCGAAATAGTGACTTATACCAACCACAAAATGAAAGCCTCAAGGGTATAAAATAAGTTATACCCCTTTACATTTAAATCAAAAGTTCATTTACACAAGTGAAAAAGGATACGCATTTGGAATAATTTTTATGATAACTAAGTAATGCAATGGATTAATAAGTGTTTAACTATCAGAAACACGTGTATTCTTAATAAACTTACCATCAACATGATTAAAATTTAAAAAATATGAAAAATTATTATTTGTCCCCTTTTTCACATTGATTATAGACAAGTTAAGGGGGACATAAAGACTTATGTGAATCATTTTGTGTAACTTATATCCCACCCAAAACATAAATGTGAAAGGCTGCCAAGTTCGATAATATTGGAATGCTTCGCCTATAAAAGAAGTCAGTTAAAAATGATATAACAAGTTGGCAAGTTTTCACACACTTTGTTATAAACCTACTAAACGCAATGAGTCAAGTATATAATTTTCTATTAAAACTTGCCAAGTTATATCATTTTTAACTGAGGTCTGTGTATGGAACTTGGTACTTATTTAGATCTCACTTCTTTTATAGGCGAAGCATTCCAATATTATCGAACTTGGCAGCCTTTCACATTTAGGTTTGGGTGGGACATTTTTTATTTTTGTAAGGTTTATTTTCTTTTTTTCTTATTTTACTTTACTTTGATAAATACAAATTTCGTAACGAATTTTAGGTCGGTACGACCATTGAAGATATAGAAGTTTTGTTTTAGTTCCTTAGGGGGACATAAAGAAAACCGACTCACACTTATGTTGACCTAAAGACCTAATCATTTTCAAGTCAATACGACCATTGGAAGTGGTCTAGGTTTTTGATGAGTGAGTGAGTAACTATAGTAAAAATAGCGATTTTCTGACGTCAATATCTCAAGACCTACAATAGGTACATCTTTTGTATTTTAGATAAGTAAGTAGATCTCTACAGATACTAGAAATTTCATATGCGTAGATAAAATAGATTTTGAGTTATAGGTGGGTCGAACTTGGCCCGAAATGGTTCGTGTAATATAACCCACGGCCGGTGTGTCGGTTTTTTTGCTCGAACTTGGCGGACACACTGCCGTGTGTCTAGATCTATTTTTTAACACAAGTAAAAGTAATAAATTACTTTATAGTGTTTTTTATTATGAAAATAATTTATAAAATCAATTAAAAAATAAAAAGTGTCATTCACACATAGCCCTTGGAGAATAGCTTTCGGAACACGGTGGTATAGATTCGTCAGTAACCCAATCATCTTCGGTCATCATTGCCATATCTTTGTGAACAAGATCTATCAAACGATTAATGCGACCGCGATCAGCAATTCAAAAACAAAATATTATTTACTTTAAAAAAATACCCCTGGGAAACGCTGCAAAAACCTTTGGCGTATAAAGTGGCTGTAAGTACGAAATCGAAAAGGAAAATTGGTGTACTTATACAACTTAGGCAGATTCCATAGCACGGTTCTAAACCTTAGTGGTTTTTTGGTTGCTATTTGTTATTTATTGTATTATTGTTTTGTGTAAATAATAAATAAAGTAAAAAAAAAACTAATACTGAGTCATTCCCGCTCGTCCACACCCTGTCACCTCACGTCTAGTCTAAGAGTTAATAAAGAAAATATGAAAATTACTTTAAAAGTACATACCTACTAATTCTAAAGTATTCTTTGCGTATTTTATATTAAATGTATAGCATAAAATGTTTCACATTTTAATTTTACACACTGAGTATTGTATCAATATGAGTTTAAATACAATTAATATATAAAAAGTTTTAAAAGATACAATCTCCTGGATATACTAATATTTATAATAAAAAATGTAAAATGAAAATGTGACACATTTTTATGTTATACATTTAGTAGGTATAAAATACGCAAAAAAATCTTTAGATTTATTAGAGAAATGTAGTTTTAAACTAATTTTCATATTTTCTTGATTAATTCTTAGACTACACGTGAGATGACGGGGTGCGGACGACTAGGAACAATGCATTCTATACGTCCACAGAGTAGATGAACAGAACGCAACATTCCCAGTCGTCCGCAGTGGGGACGAGCGGGAATGACTCCTAATACTTAGTGATAACAATAATAACATAAAATAGGTCCGCAAGGCAGCTTGTGGCGAGCTGTTGGGCAGTGGCGACCCCACGGACCTGACTCCCGAGAGAGGCCCTATTTTTCGACTCCGGTTAGTACCTGCGACTAACCGGAGAGGCCTCTCCTACCTCATTCTTGCCTTAACCGGCTGGTTTGAGTGGAGATTCGCAAGAGTGGAGTTGCCTTCAACTCCAACTCGGGGGAAGGATGTATCCCAGTAAGATGCTGGTACCAGCATCTTACCTTGACCGTACTTCCGGGATTGCTCTAACAGCCGTGGGATGCCTCTACTTCCTCAAGCAGCTCAACGTATGTTGCCCCCTTGTCGCTACATGCTAGCGGTCGTTTCCGGGGTTCCACTATTGAGTTTGCGAGTCACCCCCTGCCTGTTTATCCGTATGTATCAATATTGGTCAGGGGCAGGGGCCATAGTACCCCCCCATAGTTAACCGGTTAACTATTCCACAGCCACCCACACCCATATCCCTATCATTTCTTTTTACCATATCTCACAATAGTTCTGCATCAACCGGGGATTGTCCTTTGGTGTACTTCCATAGTGCATACAGGGATTCATATCGCCTTCAGGGATAATCGCCGGCTGATGTCCCATTACATTTAGATTAAAAATTTTCAACGGGCCTCTGCGAGTTGGCTTCGGCTCCTCGTATGCCTTCCAAAGGTCCGGGACCCTGTGGTCCCGAGATAGGAAAATAACAAACATAAAATAGTAACAATTAATAAACGGAATAACAAAAAAAGCACCGAGTAGTAAGTAGAATAACCTATGTCAACAAGTTACGACTCTTTACAGGAATAAACACTTATCATTCGTATTTAATTTTATTATTGTAGGAAATATTATTAGAACAGAGACTAGAAACTCAGTGTAAAACGGTACATGTTGACTAAAATCCATAAAATTTTATGATAACATTGAAATAATCGACTAAAATAAGTGGAAAAGGATACAACTCACTCGCGTAATTATCGATTTTCAAAAATAATAATCAATAAACGGAATAACAATAACAGCTTTGGTTTAGCAAAAAATGCATCGAGTAAATCGAGTTGCAGCGCGCTCCCCACCCACCCGCACTGTACCCCGAGTCGTACATTCGTAACTTTTTTCACGTAAAATGAAACATACTCGTAGGATACAAATACAGTTAAATCGATTTAAATTTATTAATTTCAATATTAAAAACGTGAAAACAGATGTCAACAGACTTGTTTTTGATTTTTCTGTTTTATGTAGGTGAAAAGAGATTTATGTCTAGTAAAACCATTATTCACTAAACATTTTTTAAAGAACAAGTACACTTAAGCCGTTTTACGCCAAATAAAACGAAACGCTGGAAATCTATAATTAGTTAAATTCCTACTCACAAAGTAAAGATGTCATAGTTCTGTATAAAGAAATTTGAATATACTTATACCCGAACTTTCAATTTTTTTTTGTTTGAATTAAACCCTTTTGCACACAGTAACTTCTTTATTTTTAGAGATAGGTTAGATCCGTTTTCACCAATCGATAGAGCATTTTTTTCTGAACACTTTGGTGTACTTAACTCATTTTCGGCAAAATCGGACTTATACCCCTTTTCACTAGGGCCACAGACCACTTAAAGCCTCCTGTTCCGCCCGAACCCCCACTGCACCAAAGGATGGAATTTGGAACATATTATGGTTTGGAATAACACATAGCTCATTCTACCTAGAGGACTAAGGGGGAGGGGGGGTTGTTCAGCAGTGGACGTCTCTCGGCTGATGATAATCATGATGATGATAGTTCACTTTTCATCCCACGGTGACACGGGCCGTGACACCAGTAACATATATATTAACGTACCTACATTAGAAATAATAATAATATATTTGAGTCATGCGGTCAAACCCGATGAATAAGTAAATGACAACTTGCATGTGTCATTACTAATTATTATTTTTCATAATTTATGTGACTAATTTTTGTCATTATTATTTGGAAAAGGGATAATTTGTCATGTACCAGTATTTTTAATATATCATATATACAGGTGTCCCTAAAGTTGACGTCCAAGTGACATCAGGTGATCGGCAAGATTCCAACTACAACCATACGACTTCACATACACCGGTGGTGTAGCTGACCAAATGCCTTGCTTGCTCAGTGTGGGCAAACGCTACTAGGATATATTCTATTTCAGGACTCGCATAGGAAGGGGAACTGTTTAATAAACCTTGGGACTCTATCTTTTAAACTACTGAAACTGTTTGGGCGATGGGTAAATGGATGACTTTCCTCCTTCAAAAAAAGTACCTATCAATAGAAGTGATTCTGATGACACACTCGTAAAATGCATATTGGCAAGGGCGAAAATCCCAAATTCGGCCGGCAGGCACAATTCCACGCAATGACGCGGACGAATATGCAGGTATAGGTTGTACCTAATATTTTGCAATATAATATTACCTAATATATTATGTAGGATAAATAAAACATGAAACGATTTGAATAATTCAGTAGTGGGATGTCGTTTTGGTGAGTCTTGACGCTTTTACACTTATAATGTGCATATGTAGACTCCGAAAGTAAATTAGTATTCATTGTATAATATTTAAATTGTTACTCGTTCAACTTTAATAATTTTTTGATTAGAGAGAGGGTAAGTACGCATTAAGAATTTTAATGGTCTATTCATGTTAAAATGTGAAGCAAATACAGTCATATAGAATAGACAATAGTGTAACTATTTTCTCTCGTTTTAGAACGAGAATAAAATTCATTTGACAATCATCCGATGACTTCTCTAGCCTTGGGCGAGGCGCGAGGGAGTGTCAGACTCAGGCTAACTAAAAACCATCCCGTTCCAAAGCAGGAGTAGCTTTTCGAGCCGGAGCCCCGGTAAGCCCGCTAGGTAGTCCGCAGCTGCTTAATTCATTCGACCTTAACAATCCATTAACGTTTTGGCTTTGCTAGCAATTTTAATAATTTCTTGCGTCTGTGCCGCTCTGTCGAGCGAGGAGTGGATAGGTATACTACCGGGCCGGGATATTATTAGCCCAAATATGAGGAAAAATTAGTTAGTTGACAACGGCTTGATTTTGTTCACATATTTTGATGGGTTTGCGCGCATGATGGCATAGTCTATTTATACACATGTTTTAACGACCTATAGGTAATTAGGTATTAAGTAGCGGGCCACTTGATTGACTGATCAAACTATTTCCAGCTTTGTGTTCCATTTTACTTTGTATATAATACTAGCTTCTGCCAGTAAATTCGCCCGCGTTCTCGCACCCTGCGACCTTGCGTTATTTTTTCTCTGCATCGTGAATGGGCCCATTCACGATGTACTAGGAGTTTTAACAAATTAAATATACGATAGTCGTATTTATTTAATTCTTTATTAACTGAATTCTTTTTTACTTATTGACAACTTGAGTAACATCAATCAGTCTTTTATTCAGAGTAGTCGTAAGATTAAGAAACATAACACAAACACAATATTCCTAATTAAATGAAACTCTCAGGAAAGGCACAGGTTCCACGACCCCTAAAAGTCAACTACAATTATTTCAACTTTGTTATCATTTTCTGAACTTAACTAACAGCAATTGCAAGTAATGTTGTGGACAAATCTTCGCGTAAGTGTCGTCTTTGGTAGGTACTCCATAATTCCTGCTTGCCTCATGCCGATCAATGTCTTGTTTGCCTAAAGCTTGTAATGCCAGTTCCATGCTTTCTTCATTCCATGCGTGTTTTCGTGTGAACGTTAGCTCATGACGATATCTAAAAACGTGTGTCGCCTGGACAGTCAACCTCGCTACATCCTTGTTGACTGGACATCTACACTGCATGAGCTGCTGTTTACATGTGAACATTAGCTCATGACGATACCTAAGTACGTGTTTCGCCTGGACAATCAACCTCGCTATATCCTTGTTGACTGACAACATTAACTTATGACGATACCTTTTCCCGCAGATATGCCTGCCATTACTGCCAGCTAGAACGTCTTCAGACAAAGCAAGTTATTAAAGATGATCAGTTTTCAACTAGTTTTCTTCACAACACTGGCGGTGAATGTATATGGCCGTAAGTATCTGTGTGTCTGATACATAATGATAGCCACTAAGGTCGACGTCTCTCACTCAGCTAGTTTAGTTAAATATGAAGAATTAGTGAGGGCACATACGGCTTGCTTTCTAGAATGAGTCCCGACTGCTTTAATTTTACGATGACTTTCTTGTTTTAGGGTTTTTTCATTTCCGTATTATGAAGAAACGCAGTCGGGTTTTTTTAGTTTTTTAAATTACCTTATCTTATTTATGGAACGATCACTTCACTTCACGATTTCTGATTACTCCTCGCTGAGATACTATAAGGTAGTGGTACCAGAATGATTTCTAACAGCCAAATTGAGTTACCAGTCTCAATCCAAAATCTGCGTGTTAGATCGAATTTGACATGAGTTGTATGTTTTATATTAAATGTAAGGTCAAGTCGGAGATTTTGAATTTCAATTGTTCATTTCTCCTGTTGTCTTTATGTTTTCCATTCTCTCGACAGTAATACGTTTTTAGTTCATTATTACGGATTGCCCCAACGGCCGAGTGGTCGCATGGGACAATGTTACGCAAAGGTCAAAAATATAAATGAAGTGTTAATATTTTCAGGACGATCTGAATTCCGGGAACAATGTCTGAATCCTTTTGGTAAAAACTATTGTTCAATAAAAGTAGATTTCAAGAACAGATGCGAAGACGGTATGTATATTCTATTACCATTTACAACCACATTTTCTGTGCAAACCCTGAATTCGTTTGTTCAGAATAAGCAGCGGGCAGTGGGCTGGGTTTGAAGTATTCAATTCTGTCCCAAACGTCAATGAAAATTAAAATGTGACATTTTGGACACAGGGCCAAACTCTTGGTCATGGATTTCGATGCATATTTATTACATAAGTCAAACGAGAATATGGACTTTAGATTGCACCAGTAACGAAACCTTTTAGCTTTAACTGAAAGAAACTACAAGCCAAAGCTATGGGGAATGATCCAGAAGTTGATAACTTGAAAATAATAATAATTTTACATAAGCCATAACATATGGCTTATGTAAAATTGTGTCCAGCATGAATCTCCTATCTTTGAGGCTTTGCTGTTGATACCTCTCCAGTAGGTTTTCGGAAGTGCACGGCCTTTAAAAACTTTCTTGTAGTGTCATGTCATGTTATGAGTTTTCTCCATACAGTATAAGGACAGACTGGGAAAGTGACTGTTTTACTTGAGGCTTTTTGTAATTACAGATTCAAGTTTGGAATGTCATGTGAAAGATGAGACTTTGACCAGTTTCTCTGGTAACAATGGCCACTCCGAGGTGACAGCATGGTCTCAGCATTACATAGCTCGCAAAGGTAGTAATATACATAACTATTAACTGCTTCATTGAACTTGCTTTTAAACTGTTTCATTTAGCTTGGCCCGTTTGTGTGTTTGGGTTGGCAAAGTTTGTAATTGGACCTTTATCCCGACAGATCGGTCTGATATTTGGTACAATAATAATTTATTCGTTCCACAACTATCCCCATCACGGATATCAAACGAAAGGCACTCATTGGTAGCACAGAAATCATTAAAGCCGTTTAACATAAAAATATATTCCGTAATAGCTTCCGCCCGCGACTCCGTCCGCGCCGTCCGGTCTTCGCGTGGAAGTTTTACTTCTCCATTTTGAGTAACTGAGACAATGACATCTTATAAATATCTATTGGATCCAAATACGGCAAGGCCCATAATAATTAAGGAGATCCCTCTATTGAGCTACTGCTGTTGAGCTCGCGTTCTGTAGGGCGTGGCGTCGTGCGGCCGGTGTGTGCCGCAAACGGTTCAAGCCAAATCTGACTTTCGGCGCTACAGGTTACGGCGCGGTTTTACAGGACAACGTCTATGGATAAAACTGAAAAATTAAGATTTTTTTCTACGTATTTTTCCAGGATAAAAAGTATCTCATTTTATGCCCAGGATCAGCATAATAATAATTATTATACCTTATTATCCGATTTCGATGAAACTTGGTATAATAATTCGTTTAGTCCACTTTCGGACCCTCGGCCCCTAAAAAAAGATTTGCTCATTGGTATCAACTCGTCCGCTAAACATAGTCCACACTCGACCCCCGTGGGACGAGAGTGGATTTTCATAGAAAAGACATTGAAACTTCGTCCACTCTTGTCCCCTAGTCAGAAAAATAAATTTTTCTTCTTCTTCTTTGACAGCCAGACACTAGGGCTGTATTTCTTTTTATTTAATAACTAGCTTTTGCCTATAAAAAGTAAAAAAAAAACGGTTTTGTCCGCCACTTTATCCACGTGGAATACTGAATTCTGGCATCATTTGGCCATACAAATATTTTTCGTTTAAAGTGGAGGACTGAGGGACAGGCCCTCACTGCTAACAGCCGTTCATGTGAAGCTTATATTCACGAAGGTTGGTATTACACTGAAGTAACACCACATACAAATTATAGTCAGGGTATTTTAATAAATAGTATGGAATACCAAGTTTCATCGGATAACGAACCGTTAGTTTTCACGTGATGCCTGAACGTACAGACAGACAGACAAAAAATTTAATCATATATTTGGGTTTGGTATCGATCCAGTAACACCCCCTGCTATTTATTTTTTCAATATTTTCAATGTACAGAATTGACCTTTCTACAGATTTATTAGGTATAAGTATATACAGGGTGTAAGCGGAACGCTCCCGAAAAGCGCCACAAATTGTTTATGTTTTTATAATTTTAATCGTTTTTGTGTTATTATTTTTGTTTTACAGAATACAATGTTGCACCTTTGACTAAAGTAAAAGGAAACAGCTACATGAAAATGAAAATGTATAAATTTAAAAACAACACTCAGCTATCGATGAAAACAGAATTTTCAAAGAAGTATTACAATGTGTCAGTACCCTTGGATAAAGCAGGTCAGTTAATAGTTAAAAAGTTATTAATAAAATAAACCTCTCCTAAATTTTAAGGAGCCCCTTAGCTACGATAGGTTACAGCTTATCGACTTCAAAAGAGGAGAAGGTACTTTGTTCCGATGTTTGTTTCTTTTTTTTTATTTGTTCACCAATTATGAATCGATTTTGAAAATAACTTTTTAGGTTATACCATCGAGAGGGTCCCATTCACCAGGTCAGAATCTGATGAAATCCTAAGGAACGCGAGAGGAACTTTTGAAAATGGTAAGGACGAGTAAAGCGTTTGTTATGTTTTTCAATAAATATGTTTTTTTTACAACTACATTCTACTAACTAATAGGGGTCTGAGTTCGGCCCAATGTTGGCGCCGACTTACAGTCATAGGAAGTCCTCAACGGCTTACAGCTTAGACCTATGTGCATTGTAAGTGGTAAAACGATAAATTTACAATAGTTGTAATCAGGTTTTGAAGACAAAAGTATAAATACAGTCAACGTCTGGGGACCCTGAGCTCCGGTTTAGTTGGTCCATTAAACTATGTATATTTAAATAAGCTTAGCGGGGTTTATATACAGTGGACCAAGTAAGAATAGTGGACCAATTTATACAAATAGGTGGGTAACCCACTCATGGCCCTGTGAGGCCTTTAACTGGTAAGTATGTATAAGTCTTACGTATACAGTAGAAGCTCTTTATTCGCGGGGTATGCGTTCCGTAAATATGCCGCGAATACAGAAACCGTGAATATGGAATGGCAATTTGTATGGGGTTATAGGGGATACGTTCCTAGATGACGAAATCAAGAAGCAAATTGTAAATAAAAAAATATTTAATTGAACTTTCTGATCATACAGATTGATGAATTACATAATATTGTCATCAAGTTTAGGTCACACTAGGTTTAGGCAGAAGTTACAATCTAGATGTAGTTGTAATGAGGCTATTTTATTTTTTTATCCTTCTACTGACGCGTTGACCAAGGATAGCAAATGTATTTTTTTAGGTAGGTACATGCACGCACCGATATTCCGATTCGATCCGCGAATAAAGAAATCTTGACCGCGAATATAGGAATTGGGTCGCATTTTTTCAATCCGCGAATAGTGAAAACGCGAATGAAGGAAGCGCGAATAAGGAGCTTCTACTGTATTCTGTTTGCTGGATCTCAAGTAACATTAATCGCGTGGCGGGGCTCGTGTGTAATAGCTCGTTAGTACCCATGGCTTCACAGAAGACTGGGAAGTCACGGCACTGGAATGTCTGACTGTGAATGGTTGAGACATATCTTAAAAAATAACTATAGTCGGCACAACCTGAGAGGTCTGCTCCGACGTTTGTGTGTCATGTACAGCTACAACTTGTTATGATCGTTTTGGACCTTTATTATCTCGATATTATATCCGTAAAAATTCGAATTCAACAGCAGGCAGGTTACGTCGTTCTGTGTCACGTGGTTGGGTGGGGTGTAAAAATAAGAATTTCTTATTAGATTTTTGTAAATATTCATTATAAATATTCAAGTTTTTAACGTCATAATTAACGTATATAGCTTTTACCAACACTTTATTTTTCATACAGTCAAATAGTCTATTTCAAACCTTCAGGTTGGTTATCATAGCGACGTTTGTCCGATTTCAGATCTTTGATACTGTGTACAATGGTGCGGATCTTTCAAAATCTTTTTGTCTTGATGTCATTGATTCGTCAGTGCTCTACGCAATCTCATGCTTTTGGAGATTTAGCTAATATGAATATTGTCTGTTCACAAGTTATATCCAACTACGTCAATCACGTCGGGGTCACCTAATATGAATATTGTCTGTTCACAAGTTATATCCAACTACGTCAGAAGGGTGTCGAGGAAAAAAACATCCGAAAGCGATCACGGTATATTGGCGACTGAAACAATTACATCAACTCGGGCGCAGCCGCCTCGCTGTACAGTTACACATACATATATACTTAATTTTATACTTAGGTCCAAAGTACAATGTGTGTGTGCGTAGCCTACAGAGATATTATCATATTTTACTAATTCAGCGATTAGAAACTCTAATTATTTTTACTCGATGGCTATGGCTTAGAATTCGGTCATAAACAGAAATAGACCTCTCCCTACATGGCAGTCAGGTAACCAATATATTTTAGACATTCGCGAATGCGAATACGAATATCGACTTAAGCATTTGGACCAATTTATGTATTGTTTATTTTGACAGTTTACTTGACGCGCGAGTCGTAGCACACATTTGTAATTGTTTGCGTCTACTTCTACTGTGGGCAAAGTAGGAAAGAGCCAAACATTGGTGGAGACCTTAACTTATCCATTAACAAATATAAAGAGTTTAATAGGTAGACGATTTTAAGATCTCCGTCTGCCTGCACCTCTGCCTACACCCCTTCGGGGATAAAAGGCGTGACGTTGCATACAATTTTAAGACCTACAACTTTGCTTTACTTTATGATAATATGACATTTTATTCCTAACCTAACCTAACTCGAAGGAACCAACATGTCTCTTACCAAGTTTTTATTGTTCTGTTGGATATTTTACTCAGTCAATAATAAATAACGTCGACTGTTCCATACCTGCCATGCAACGTCCAAAAATAATTGCACTTTCATTACTTAATTCTTTGCTCAATACATAAAAGTAGTTTTTGTATTTTTCTCACACTTTTTTTTCACGAATATGTCACTTGCCCCAAAATATGATGACGTCATTAAATTGTATTTCATCAAAAAAACATAAAAATCTGTTGTTGATATATTTTTATAAAAGTATTGAATTCGATGGTTTTATAATAGTCTGTAGTCATCTGCGGGTAACCTGACATTCGACAAACTTATATTTGCGTTTGGCACAGTCGTGTCTAGGGGGCGAGCCGCACTTATCTAAATAAAGAGTAGGGAGAGTAGTGTCCTGCCCAGGATGATAAAGTATTATGTGATGGTTTTGCGTGATGCGTGGACATATAGACAGACAGACTGACAGCCAAAATATTACATGTTGTAAATATCTGTCCAGTATAAACACTTCTACAGTTACAATAATTTAAGTGTAGATATAGATACAATTCCTTCCTTCCTTTCAGCAAAGTTGGAATGTAAGATCACCGAGTCGAGTAAATATGTTTGTACATTTAACACACAACTTCCAAATATATATTCGTATACAATACACCAAATGTATTCAACAAGTAAGTACCTCATTCTTATACAAGCTTTTATTTAACATGCAATGTGTGTATGTGTGTGTGTATTTGTGTATGTAAGTCTTCAACCGATTGAGCTGATATTTTGTATACACGTTTAGTTTGCATGACCATAAATGCTTGTTTCTGATGATGTTGTTTTACTAACAAATGATGCTGTATTTCTATCGGCTAACTGTCAATGAGCCACAAGATCTTCTATCGTCATCGGAAATAGGAAGACTTCCACTGCTGAACCAAGACTTCCTTAGTTCCAGCGGCGAATTAAACCTAGAGGCCGCCCTAGGCAAGCACCTCACAGGCGCCCTTAATTTTGTTTGTCCCGCCGCCACTCTATGGACAGTTGGGCACGCGCGTCTCGCGGCGCCCCTCTATAACCTGGCGCCCAGGAACTTGCCTAGTTTGCTTTAGTGATACTGTCTGGCTCTGCTTAGTTCATTACACCAAACGATAATCCACAAATTGCATCAATCGGTTTCTGTTTTTCAAACAATTTTATTTTTTCAGCTAATAATACTATTGGTCGTTCTATTAGAAGTGTATATTATCCACCTACAACTGTACTTACCATCAAAATAGAACGATTTGATTTCAATAGTACAATTGTTGCACACCTGAAAAAGTACAAAGACAAAAATGAAGATTTTTTACAATTTGATCTTAAGATCGCCGAAAGAGATATCGGTAAGAAAAGATATGGGTAATTACTATAATTAACTATTATTTTAAACACCTTAATCAAGATTTGAGTCAAAAGACTGGCCCAGGTGTACTTTATCGTGGATAACACATAAGTCCCTGTAATTTAAAAACTGTAGGACTTAGATTTTTTTTACATTTTTCTGATAACAGTCGGAACCTTGCCAATCACCTGGTTCTATTTTCACGTCGACTTATGGGACACTTTGTATTTACGCATAATATAGGCATACTTACTTTAAGCATAATCTAACCATAATAATGATTAAGCGTAATATCCAAAAGCATACGTTTATTAAGCATGCAGCAAACAAGTAAACTTACAGCAGGCAGGGTTTCTGTCACGGCTCCGGTGCTGCGGGCCTCCGGTGGCTCAACGTGTGCCAACCGTCGCACACGACTTTCGCTCACCTCCGCAGCTTTGGCTTGTTGGCCGGTTTGGCCGGCCAGTCTCAGCCGTGACGGCTCACTCGCAGCCAGCTAGGCGCGTAGGCCGACGCGATTTTAAATTAAACTAGCCACGCATCGCACGCAACGGATTTTAGTTTGTCTTGTATAGAAACTCATACAACTAGTTGTATGACTGCGTCCACTGATCCGCATCGTACGAACCGCATCATCGGCAATGCCTGCATACATGCGATGCGTACCGATGACGTCATACGGAATGCCGATGCCTACTCGATAGTATACCTAGATACATATCGATACAGTGGACGCTCGAGTCTGAAAAATTCATCCGTTACATCCGATGCGTGCGATCTGTCCGATGCGGGTCGGAGGACGCTTACCATGATACAAATTGTATGGGATTTTTTTTTTTTTTTTAGGTTGGAAAATCATCCAATGACTTCTCCCGCCTTGGGCGAGGCGAGAGGGAGTGTCAGACTCTTACTGACTAAAAACCACCCCGTTCCTACTCCTGCCCGTCGAGCCGGAGCCCCGGTAAACCCGCTAGGTTGTCCGCAGCTCCGGATTAGGCATCAGCCCTACTGGGCCCCATCTGTGGTGGTCTGATGGCTCTTTGAGGCGCGCACAGAACGCGACGCGCCGCACGCACGGGTCTGGTTCTGGTCGGGCGGCGAGCTACCCTTGCTCGTCGTCCGCAGACCCGCACTTACGGTGGCCGGAGATCGTCGCGCGATCCCCGACGCCCGGAGTGTCTCTCGCGACGGCTGGGGCGTGAAGAGGTTCGTTCTCTCACGCGCCCCGCCGCCTCCTTAGCTAGCATGACTGCTTCGCAGAAGGAGGAGACGGCATCCCAGTCCCCCTCGCTCCGCACCATGGCTTGTATCAGTGCCGGACGCGAGAGGGCGCCGTCGCCGACCGGCGGTGCTCAGCCCACGCAGGGCAGACCGCAAGCGTATGTTCCACCGTGTCCTCCGGACGGTCTTCGCAGTGATGACACCCGGGCGTTTCCTCCCGCCCAATCAGAAACAGGAACCTACCGAAGCTTCCATGTCCGGTAAGCACCTGCGTCAGGCGGTAGGTGAGGACGCCGTGGCGCCTCTCTAGCCACTCCTCAAAGAGGGGACTTACCGCTGCAATGACAGCAAGCCCAGCCCTCGGTTGCGACAGTCGTTGCTGCCATTCCGCCATGAGATCGCGCCGGAGCTCGTCCCGCCACGCACTAATCTGGCGCGGCAGTGGAGTTTCGCCCCGGCGACGCGCGTCGGCGCGCAAACTAAAGACGCGCGCGAGCACCTTCGCCTCCAAATCCCACGGCGGGAGTCCGGCAAGGAGGTTAGCCGCCTCTCCGGAGATCGTGCGATATCCGCGGATCACTCGAATGGCCATGACCCTCTGGGACGTAAATTCTATGGGATAGACGAACATTTTGCCACTTGCTTGTCCCCATACATTGAGTTTTCTATTCTCTCGGTAGACAAGCGCTTGGCATCGGCATTTGGCAATAGCACTATGTTCCAACTGACTAGCGGTAATGTATTCGGCTGATTACACAATCCAACTACGACATACACACAAACTGCTGTTTTTTACATTTTGATATTTTTCAGTTAAAGACCACAACTACGCCATAATGAGTTATTCCGACACGGCACGTGTAAGATTTTCCTGTGAGCAATATATAAACAAAGGTATGTTTTCAGATTATGTTTTTGTATTATTGCCAAATTTTATTTAACTTCACTTGTGTATTCAATAGCATGCGATAGTCCACTGCTGGACTATGAACCTCCTGTACACAAGGCGCCGGCCGCACTGGAGTGGAACCGCGGCAGATTATAACCGCGTAACATATGATTGGATAAAAGTCATTCGCGGAACAAACCGCAAGTGCAGCCGCTTGCATTAAAAATATGCGGTTAAAACCGCACCCAAACTCGGAATAAAAATATTTTGTGGATCACACAAAGATCACAGAATTGTTCCGTGTGGGAATCGAACCCGCGACGCGTAGCGCCGTCAGTTGCCCAGCCACTGCGCCAACCATGCAGTCGATCATGTTACTTATTATCACAATACAATAATCAAGTTATTATTATTTTACAGATCCATCGGTTGGTTTGATTGACAGTAGTGGGTACAAGATAGAGACGGTAGAACGAACTACATACAACGAGCTACTTGATGTTAGTAAAAATGGAAGTATGCTGTGTTGTATATATTACGAAGTGAATTACTCTCACATAACTAGATATATCACTCGGATCATTGAAAAAAAAACCTTATTGCTGTACAAGAAGGACGAAATGAAAGTTAATGAAACTGAAACTGAGGCTACGCGTAGAGGTAATTGAAATGTTTAGTTAACAATTTGTTTTCACTCGACTGCGTCTATCAGCGACATTGATCTGTTTCTTTGTGGCCACAACTACATATTTGTATACATATATGAAATGGGTAACGTTTGTCCACTATCACGCCTGATGGTAAGCAATGATGCCACCTACACAGTGCCGCCGGGCCCGTAGCAATTACGAACGGGGGCCCTTGAGTTAGATTGCCTATTGAAATTGAACGATTTCATTTCCCCGATACTTTGTAGTTTTGTACCGTTGTACAACGATTATTTTAACATTTCTGGACGAATTTGAATTCGAATTTTAAGACCCACCATTTGGGAGACGGTATTGAGGTCGCTGAGCATGGTGTTCAAGTCCTCCAAAGACTGCCATGCTAACTATATCATTGGCGAAGCGGAGGTGTGTGATGAGTTCGCCACCGATATTGATGCCCGGGCCGCGGCAGTCAGTCGGGCCAGCTCAGAGCTAAGAAAACAGAACAGTTTCAGGGAAATTCCGTCTCCCTGTTTTACATCTTGCTACAATTGGATTGATTTCGTGATCTCTTTACAAACACTTCAGCACCTCGATGGATCTCTAGTCGATACGGCATCGCTGGGGGAAACGCTTGGGAGTGGTATTAGGGGAGGGGATAATTGTTACCTGCGTCAGTAAAGAATATTATTCTCTTCCTAAGACGAGACACCCGTCCGCTTGGTCTGGCTGTTCCAAGCATTCGGTCTGGTTCTCACACCCTTTCACTACAGGTTACCTGGGACTGTACGTGGCGATACCAACAGTACTGCTGGCTGCCGCATTCGTAGCAGTTGTTTACGTTTGCCGCAAAAAGAAACCGCTGCCAAACCCCACCGTAAGTATCTCCCTACCAACATTTTTGTATTTCTTTGGTAGCAATAAATCTTACGGCCCGCCTCGTGGCAAGCGGACACTCTGCCTAACTTGCAACACCATATACTTAAACCTTCTACCGTGGACCTTACAGAAATCCGTTTCTGCAGTAATTAGCCGAAATTTCCTCTTGCTACATGTGCTCCATCTGGTGGCCAAAAATATGGCAGCCCCATTCTGTTCTGCCACTAACTATTGTAGCACAACACTAAGTAATTCCTCACTAAATGTACAATTCGACCAACAAACGAATGCTACGCCGCCCCTGCTGTAAGGTCGAGCCGACACGTTCAACTTGTATAAAGCAGCTACATACTACCGTACTTCAATACTGTCTAACATTTACACACACAAACACATTGCTTGAGTCCAAAAGTTAGCACTGCTACAGCTGAGAATTTACTGAAAACGGCAAATAGCAAAATGACAATACCGCCAGATTCAATAGTCTACCAGGCTGTTGAAATTGATTGTAAATTATTTCCTGGAGATTATAGGAATAGTAGGCAGAGCCGGATGAAACCTAGGGAGCGCCCTAGGCAAGCAGCTCATGGGCGCCCCGGACTGATTTTGGCTTCGCCACCACTATGTGCAGTTGGGCACGCGCGTCCGCGGCGCCCCTCTGTGACCTGGCGCCCTGGGCAGTTGGCTAGTTGGCCTTAACAGCGATAATACGGCTCTGCTAACAGTTAGTAATCAGATACTAAGTCGTGACTCATTGAATATTCAGCGGACCCTAGTGTACACAGAGTATCAAGCTAGATCTGTCTAATATTTTGGATTTTTTGTTTATTTTCAGGTTCCTACGTCGCAGCCATATTACGGTAACCAAATCTTCCCAAGGGAACCAAACAGAGGAATTTATATTCTTCCAGAAAATAATGATCCTGAATACGAACAAGTATCATAGGCTTACACGACATTTGGTAACACCTCGCGAAGACATCTTATTTTGCGACGACTAAACAGATGTAATTTTATATAGTTTTAGTTCCAATGCTTTAGACTTGTAAGAAATCTAGAATGCCAATTTTAATATTTGCTTGTGTTAATCAGTTGCTGTAACGTTAGTATTGTAAGACGCAGGTAATGTACCTAAGTACGTAGAATAGTTGATTATATTTTAGAACCGCTGTACTATCCACTTGTGAGTTGTCGTGGCTGTGGTAACTCGGAAGGTGTTCATGGCTATCTTTACGTGTGAGGTCGTCTGGTGCTTCGCGCCGGTCTTGGCTACCCGTCCATCGTGGGCGTTGTAATGGCCAGAACGTTTTTATTTTAATTAAAGTCACTTGTATCAGTCTACTTGGTAATTATGCTGTACCACTTTTATTATTATATACATATATATTAGATATATTGCTTCTGCCAGCGGCTTCGTCTGCGATTCCGTCGGATAAAGTATCCTATGATTTATTCCAGAACATAATCTACCCCTGTTCCAAATTTCGCCCCGATCCCATTAGCCGTTTTGACGTGGTTGAGTAACAAACTTACACACAAACTCAACCAACTTTTGCATTTATATTAACGGTCCTAGCTAATATAGACACCCATATAAATTGGAAAACCCACATAGACCATATAAAATCAAAATTATCAAAATTCACATACGCTCTTTTTCAAATTAAATGCAGTACTAATATTGAAACAGCACTATCAGCTTACTTCGCATGCGTACTCCTGGTTGAGATACGGCGTTATGTTATGGGGAGATAGTGTAAATATTCACGACCTATTTATATTTCAAAAAAAAAAAATGCGTACGAATCATAACCAAATAAAAAACCAAGATAGCTGCAGGCCGGGTCTACCTTTATTAGTAGAATTTTTTGGTCATAATTTTATTTTGCATAACAACGCATGGCAGAAACTTCATTTCGCAGAAAATCATTTGGTATACCATCATTTGTAATACATTAAAACGCATAATTTTGCAAGTCAGAATCATCTTTAGGCATAAATTGATACGCATAATATTGAAAGGTAGAACCATCATATTGCAGAATGTTCACTGTCAGAATCGTCTTTTAGCATAAATTTCATAACCATAATAATTGAAAGACTCATCTATCACGCAAGCATGCAGCATGCAAGCAAGCATGCAGCATGCAAGCAAGCAAACAAGCATGCAGCGTGCAAGCAAGCATGCAGCATGCAAGCAAGCAAGCATGGTTTCTGTAACGGCTCCGGAGCTGCGGGGCTCCGGAGGTCCCCAATTTAACGGAGAATCGTCGCAGACGGCTTTCGCTCACCACCGCAGCTTCGGCTCAGCTTGGCCAGCCTCAGCAGCGGCGGCTCGCTCGTAGCCGCCTGCTCCTCAGCCCGCGGGCCGCCTCGCCCCTCCGCGCCTACGCGATTTTAAATTGCACTCTAGGGGTAGGGCAGACAAGACTACGTGCAGTCGGTTTTGCAGCGATTCGGTTCTGTCACTTCACTAACTTTTATTCTACCATCTTCTTAATATGCCAAGTGAAATTATGCCAAACAATCGTCGCTCTAAATAAACGTTATGTGAAAAAAAAAAATGGAAAATTAAGCTTTGCCAAACGTAATTATGCTAAATAAAATTCTACCATCTTAAAAGTATGCCTTTGTAAATTCGGACATATTTAAACATTCGGCAAAACAATAATGATATTAAATGATTTTTATGCCATATGTACGTTCGTTTAAAAAAGATTCTGCCAAGTGTGTCATGCCAAACAAATTTCGGAGCATTAAAATTCTGCCAGGTAGGGGAACCCCTGCAGGCCCTATTTCATCAAATACAATCTTTTAACACTACCATCCATATACATCTATGACATACGCAAGTCTGTATTCAATAATAAACTTATAACACAAACGGTGAAAAGTGGGTGTACATTGTATAGCGGCATTAAGTGTCGTAATGTGCACCTCTGCCTACCCCTTCGTGGATAAAAGGCGTGACGTTGTGTGTGTATATTAAGTTTGTATTAAGTCCTAGGTTAAGTTAATGTGTTAGTTTAGATTAATAATTATTCCTAGCTACTTAATTCTATGAAATTTGAAAATTAAATATGTAGTCTAGGATAAGTTAGTGATAGCCCTCAAATTTGCAACGCCTGAAAAAGGCAGTTAAGATGTACTTTAAATTTAAATTAAGACCTGTAATACCTACCTTAACATGCAAATAAATATTTTGAGTTTGAGTTTGAGTTTAATTTCAACCTTCGGCCCTACGAAGCCCATAAAACCACATATATTATGCTATTTTGATATCCTATTTTTCATAATACATGTTAAAATAACCGATTTGTAACTAACCGAAGAATTTTTAAGGAATGAGCTAGGGTCATTGTTTTAAAGGGGATTGACCAATTTGTATGGGACTTTGGCTATTTTTGAACAAGCACTTCAGCTAATAATATATGTTTGATTTATTAGTTCATATCAGTAAGAATGAAGATACAAACTTAGTTTTGTATCCAGATTTATATTTAGATATTTTTTTACATTTTATTGAAACTGGTTATGCATGAAATAAAACTTTTTTTTCTATTAAAATGCATTATTAATCCGATTCATATGTAATTAAAATATGGTCAAGGAACTCGGCAGGTGGATTCATAATTTTCTGGTACCTTGCCCAGCTTAAAAACCAAATAATAGTTATTATATGTGCACATCAACCTACTGTTCTATGACCCACCATGCAGTTGCAGCAATAATGTTTTATGGCTGTCCTGCCTTTAGTGTTATTTTCATATAATATATATACGAAATATGTTTTCCTACTTTGTATTTTCGCACGCAATAAATTGGAGTTTCAACACTCACAATGCAAAAGAACAAAGCGAATAATATCTGTCATTTTGACGAAAAACACAACAGATTGACAGCAGATTGGCAGCACTAAAGTCAAATTCAAAGCCAACTACTATAAATACTTGGTCTTATCATAACAAATACCAATAAAAATCGATTTTTTTAAAGTACAAATTGATACAAAGTTATTAGCGTCAGACATTTACTAAAATATAAATAAAATTATTGGTAAATTACATTTTTGTTGAGCAGCCTGTTCAAAAATAGCCAGATTTGGACAATCTCCTTTTAATTTAGAAACAAGATGAATTAACTTATTGAATTAATTTATTAATTTGATTGACGAATTTATTCCACACGACGATTGTCAAGTGCATTATCGAACTACTGTGGGGCAATGGTTGGATACCTCGGGTCCCAGGCGCTATGTTGGCACGGGGGTCGGACTCCATGGCAAGCACGGTGTCCAGAATCTAACGCTGGTTGATTTTTACATGAAGTCCCTTGTTTATACAGAGGGAATTGGCCGTGCATCGATGTTCTCCGAAACATATTTGACGAAATAAGACGCATATTCAGCCCAAGAGTGAACGTCATAGAGATAAGGTAGTGTGTTTAGGCGTGTATTCGTCGTAGGGGAGATCACTTTGAACAAAATTTTGCAAAATATGAAATTGCCCTTTTCTCTTTACACTCTACTTATCATCATTTAATTCATTTGTTTTTGAGAATTTTCTAAATAATTTAACGTTTCTGTTTATAGTGGAGTGCCTGGAGCATTCAAAACCGTAAAACCTCGGATTAGAGTTACAGTGAATGAATTAATATGATGGATGTGGGATATTGTTTTTTAAACTATAAATTGCAATGTTTACCCAAAATTTTTTTGTGCACTCCATTTTTTTATTGTTTAAACAAATTATTATAAAAAATTAATGTTTGACATATATTTTCACTTTAAACAGTATTTTTTTTTATTTATATGTTAAATCTTACCTGAGTAGACATATAGGCACATTTTTCAAAGATACCTGTGTATAAAAATAGCAGTATCTCGAACAGGTAGAAAAACGTGGAGGGGAGAGCGGAGCGACAGCTGCTATGTACAATGGAACTTCTTGGCCAGTTTAATTATAAATGAAACGCACTCTATTGTGTACATTTAAAAAAATAAGGTAATTAATTATGACTAATGAAAAGAAAAAAAAATATTAGTACAAAATCTGTTTATAAATATATTACATTGTTGTCTACATCAAATATTTTCTTCTACTTCACCTATCTGTATAATAGGTGAAGTATTGGAACAACTATTTCCGCTGCACTGTAAACATGATACACTGCAGTATAAACTACACTCGCGAGCAACCAAATCGACTCAACCTACATGTGCGCATTCGAAGATGTTTTCTTAAAAATATACTGAATTGCTTTTAAAAAGATATACCATTAGAAAGCTTAAACTTCAGCTTTATATTGGTACCATTATTATAAAAATTGTATCAGTACTTTTTAAAATATTTAACTTAATTTAGCGGACTAGAGTATTTGCTCACTACGACTCCAACAAGTTATAACACAAACTACCCCTATAAAACCTCCACATTACCTTAATGTTTAAACTTTATCTGTGGCTTATCGAAAGTTGATCG
Source organism: Spodoptera frugiperda (assembly GCF_023101765.2). NCBI lineage: Eukaryota > Metazoa > Arthropoda > Insecta > Lepidoptera > Noctuidae > Spodoptera > Spodoptera frugiperda. The sequence goes on along the minus strand of NC_064232.1, from coordinate 1,411,081 downwards.
TAACATCTCCCCAAAAACGCTTCATAAATTTATTTTCCAAAAATTTTGGATACGACACCAGAAGAATTCAAGTCGTTGCTCTACTGGAACAAGGATTAAGTCAGCTAAGAGTTGCTGCTCATCTGAGTTTGAGCCAATCTGCAGTATCAAGCGGGTACAGGTAGTATCAAGATACTAGTGCTTTCAATCGAAGACCAAGAATAAGCCGCCACCGGTCCACCTCGGAGAGAGTGAGAGTTCTCGGGCAAATTGAATGCGCGCTTGCCGATGGCGGGTCGTCAATTTCGGGCCTGTGGCAGGCCGTTTAGGGGTGAGGTTGGCTTCCTCCAACCATCTCCGTACTGTCCACTCGCTGACAGCCACTCTTCGAACTCTTCTGAGTTCCTGTTGAACATCGACACCGGGTAAGTGACGATTTCGTAGCGAAGTTGAAACAATAAAACGGTCGTCTCTCTCCGAGGTGGACCGGTGGCGGCTTATTCTTGGTCTTCGATTGAAGGCACTAGTATCTTGATACTACCTGTACCCTCTTGATACTGCAGATTGGCTCAAACTCAGATGAGCAGCAACTCTTCGCTGACTTAGTCCTTGTTCCAGTAGAGCAACGACTTGAGCGGCTTCTTCTGGTGTCGTATCAAAAATTTTTGGAAATAAAATGAAGCGTTTTTGCGGAGATGTGTACGATCAACTTTCGATAAGCCACAGATAAAGTTTAAACATTAAGGTAATGTGGAGGTTTTATAGGGGTAGTTTGTGTTATAACTTGTTGGAGTCATAGTGAGCAAATACTCTAGTCCGCTAAATTAAGTTAAATATTTTAAAAAGTACTGATACAATTTGTATAATAATGGTACCAATATAAAGCTGAAGTTGTAAGCTTTCTAATGGTATATCGGTTTTTAAAAGCAATTCAGTATATTTTTAAGAAAACATCTTCGATTGCGCACATGTAGGTTGAGTCGATTTGGTTGCTCGCGAGTGTAGTTTATACTGCAGTGTATCATGTTTACAGTGCAGCGGAAATAGTTGTTCCAATACTTCACCTATTATACAGATAGATGAAGTAGAAGAAAATATTTGATGTAGACAACCATGTAATATATTTAAATAAACAGATTTTGTACAAATTTTTTTTTCTTTTCATTAGTCATAATTAATTACCGTATTTTTTTCAATGTACACAATAAAGTGCGTTTCATTTATAATTAAACTGGCCAAGAAGTTCCATTGTACATAGCAGCTGTCGCTCCGCTCTCCCTCCACGTTTTTCTACCTGTTCGAGATACTGCTATTTTTATACACAGGTATCTTTGAAAAATGTGCCTATATGTCTACTCAGGTAAGATTTAACATATAAATAAAAAAAAAAAACTGTTTAAAGTGAAAATATATGGTCAAACATTAATTTTTTATAATAATTTGTTTAAACAATAAAAAAATGGAGTGCACAAAAAAATTTTGGGTAAACATTGCAATTTATAGTTTAAAAAACAATATCCCACATCGATCATATTAATTCATTCACTGTAACTCTAATCCGAGGTGAAAACCCCCAGGCGCTCCACTATTAGGTAATAAACCAAGGAAGTTTTTCTAATAGTTTGTACGCATGGTGTCATATATTTTTTTATTTTTATTTAGGAGATATCTCACTTTCGATATGTCAGTGAAAGGAGAATCTCTTCTGATGTCAGGAATCCTTGTGGGCGTTATGACGTAGGTAGCAGTAAAATAATAAAGTTTTCGATATGGAACTATTGTTTAATTCTATACATTGCACTGTTACTTTACTTAAGCTACTGATTGGGCCGGTATTTCCAACCAACTCAGAGAAGAAATGCCGAAACAAACTCAGAGGTCTCAGTCACTCTCAAAGTGCAAACATGGTTACAAAGTACATGAAAGATAATTAACTGTTACAATATCAAACTAACAGGTTACAGACTAGGTATACAGTTGAAACACGCGACGGTTCAATATTCGACCGCACTGGTCGGCTGCTGCACGAGAAGTGATCGACACGCCGCTCAGCCGATGAATCCTTGACTCCGTCGAGCGCCTAGGGGGGCGCTAGTGTTCCAATTCTACCCTCGATCCCGACATATGTATACCTATATTTAATTTTTTTAAAGTATGAACGATACAAAATGAAACCAAATGATTTTAAAAACTTATTTTATTAAAAAAGCGTTCTTATGAAGTGTGGCGGGACTAGAACAATACACTCACAATTTATATTATACTTGTCCCTTTCACACGCGTCCTTAACAAACAAAATCACTTACAAACTAGAAAAGTTACAAAAAAATAATTATAGCCATAATCTTGTTTTTCATGCAGTAGATATTCATATCTGAGTATTGCAAGAGAACATTTCAAATCGGCGTACTATTAGCACAATTCAGAACGGCGTAGTTCCGATACAGCGTATGATTGTATTCCAGTTTACGTTAGACTTTCGTAGTTAAGAGCTAGTGTGAAAACGACAATAACAAAACAATTCGGTTGGGAACGCCAGGACTACGACGCGGTACGAAGCCGCTTTGCGTAGTGGTGACGTGACACCATTTTTCGGGTGTTTTATACCTATTCGCAATTTACGGCCGTTTTCAATAACCTATACCTATTTATATACATAGATTTTCTTACTAGAAACGGAATGTTGATGCATTATGTATAAGAGCTTATGTCAAAATTTCCATTTTCCAAAATTTTCTTTGCTATAAACCTCACGGACTCCAGACGTTTCCAACGAATGCAAAACCGTGGAAATCGGTTCGTGCGTTCTGAAGTTATAGCGTCAGGAAGGAAAACCTGACTTAGTTTTATATTATAGAATACAGGTATTGAATCTGACCGTAGGGCAGCGCCTAGTTGTCGCTCTATCGCTCGTGTTGATTCAGTCTACGTAAACTGGTTACATCCATACCGTAAATCGAAAACGACGTTGGTTCCGTGAATTTCACCTGAAAAATAAACAAAATATTGATGCTAGAATTGGAACTTAAAACGGGATATTTACCATGTTTTTCAATTTTAGTGAGTTTCCGATATTTCGGCACTGTTGCAAGCGCCATGATCACGGATAAACTGGGGCCTTAGTCTGCTATTACAATTGTGTCATGTACTATGAAGGTTGTATAGCTCCGTCCCTCTCGCACTGCTCAGTGATCGACCATTCTGACACAATTGTAATAGCAGACTAAGGCCCCAGTTTATCCGTGATCATGGTGCTTGCAACAGTGTCGAAATATCGGAAACTCACTAAAATTGAAAAACATGGTAAATATCCCGATTTAAGTTCCAATTCTAGTGTTAGTGACCATGTCAGATTAAAAAAAAAATTGATGTGAAGATAGTTTGTGGGAATAAATGAAACAAAGCGATACGAAGTTTGCTTTTTTAAGTTTAACGAAATCCAAACATAACTACGTATGGCGTTTTGTATTCTAAGTAGGTACGAGTTTGGTTTAACGGACCAACCAATCAGAATTGCCGGTTTAGAAAACCAGCCGTATGTGCCCTCACTAAGTCTTCATATTTAGAATGGGTCCCGACTGCTTCAATTATACGATGACATGCTTGTTTTAGGGTATTTTCATTTTCAAATTATAAAGAAACGCAGTCGGGTTTTTTAGTTTTTTAAATTATGTACCTTTTTCTTATTAAATGTGTCATTTACCGAGTAGAAATTCTTTTCCATCAGTTATACTTTAAAAAAGACATTTTGAGAATTTGCTTAATGTTAGGTTTTTAATGATTTCAGGTATGGTATTAAATATAATTGGGCGACTGTTCTTATTAAATGTCCACAGGCCCGCATCGCACGCAACGGATTTTAGTTTGTCTTGTATAGAAACTCATACAACTGCGTCCACTGATCCGCATCGTACGGACCGCATCATCGGCAATGCCTACATGCGATGCGTACCGATGACGTCATATGGTATGTCGATGCCAAAAATCCGAGTGAAAGTGGAATCCTAGATCTACAACTAAAATCCGTTGCGTGCGATGCGACCGATGCGTACGATACGGGCCTTTGGACGCGTACCTTTATTGATGTGATTAGTACATTAGTACCATATATTGGTAGAAGTATACTAACCTCCTTTTCATCTTCACTTACAGGTTCCAATTGCTTACTAATTCTTCTTGGCTGTGAACAAAATCATTTTAAATTGTTTAACTCAAGTCTCTTCTATCGTTTTCTATCATATCCTATCCTGTTTAGATGGAATTTTGCAAACAAGATACAAAACTACAGGACTTTGCGAAGGGAATTATGGGCACAGGTTACTTTATGAAAGTGGCTGAGAGAGTGACAGACTGTACACAGCTGTAACTACTGCGCGTAGCAAGCTGTGTGACATGTAGCGCGCTAGGGGAGTGTAGGGGAGTGCTGAGAGAGTGACAGACTGTACACAGCCGTAACTACTGCGCGTAGCAAGCTGTGTGACATGTAGCGTACTAGGGGAGTGTAGGGGAGTGCTGAGAGAGTGACAGACTGTACACAGCAGTAACTACTGCGCGTAGCAAGCTGTGTGACATGTAGCGCGCTAGGGGAGTGTAGGGGAGTGCTGAGAGAGTGACAGACTGTACACAGCCGTAACTACTGCGCGTAGCAAGCTGTGTGACATGTAGCGCGCTAGGGGAGTGTAGGGGAGTGCTGAGAGAGTGACAGACTGTACACAGCTGTAACTACTGCGCGTAGCAAGCTGTGTGACATGTAGCGCGCTAGGGGAGTGTAGGGGAGTGCTGAGAGAGTGACAGACTGTACACAGCTGTAACTACTGCGTGTAGCAAGCTGTGTGACATGTAGCGCGCTAGGGGAGTGTAGGGGAGTGCTGAGAGAGTGACAGACTGTACACAGCCGTAACTACTGCGCGTAGCAAGCTGTGTGACATGTAGCGCGCTAGGGGAGTGTAGGGGAGTGCTGAGAGAGTGACAGACTGTACACAGCCGTAACTACTGCGCGTAGCAAGCTGTGTGACATGTAGCGCGCTAGGGGAGTGTAGGGGAGTGCTGAGAGAGTGACAGACTGTACACAGCCGTAACTACTGCGCGTAGCAAGCTGTGTGACATGTAGCGCGCTAGGGGAGTGTAGGGGAGTGCTGAGAGAGTGACAGACTGTACACAGCTGTAACTACTGCGCGTAGCAAGCTGTGTGACATGTAGCGCGCTAGGGGAGTGTAGGGGAGTGCTGAGAGAGTGACAGACTGTACACAGCCGTAACTACTGCGCGTAGCAAGCTGTGTGACATGTAGCGCGCTAGGGGAGTGTAGGGGAGTGCTGAGAGAGTGACAGACTGTACACAGCTGTAACTACTGCGCGTAGCAAGCTGTGTGACATGTAGCGTACTAGGGGAGTGTAGGGGAGTGCTGAGAGAGTGACAGACTGTACACAGCTGTAACTATTGCGCGTTCACGAAACCTCCTTATCTACGTAGTCCAATTATTACTTACTGTTTCTTCCAAATTCTCAACTTCAACCGTGGGCGGGATGTTTGGACCGAGCTTCTCAGCAAGGCATTGTACCTGTAAATTATCGAAGCGGTATAAATTTACGTGGGAGAGCCATGCTTCGGCACAAATGGGTCGGTTCGACCGGAGTGATACGACGTCCTCACAGTACATGGGCGATAAACGATAACGCTGTATACAGGGGCGTGAGTGAAGGCCCAAACATCACACTTACCAAAAGAAGACAACGTAGTTGTAACGCCTCTGGTGTTTCAAATATCCATGGGCGGCGGTGATTGCTTACCATCAGTTTATACGATTGCTCGTTTACCGGATCATCCATAAAAAACCAGGTACAATTGTCCAATGGGGGCTACCGTTTTCAATCACCAGATGGCGTGAAGCGTCCAATCATTGCAGCTGTTAACTAATGAAAATCCATTGGTGTGACACTAGCTAATTCCCTATTGGACGAAGAATGGGAGGTCCACCCTAGTGCCGTCTGGCAAACCCCATTTCAATAGAAGTTGGACAGGATAGAATAGTGGGACTACTGCCCTGAATGAAATCAGGAGGCCTACTCTTATTCAACGAAAAACGAAGTTTCGTTCGAAACTTCGCAGATTTCGTTCTACAATTCCATTTATTGCGAACTTTCGTGAACAAAATGAACAAAGTGAAATGAAGATAAATGAATGGGTTTTGATTAGAAATTAAAAATAAAAGGTGTATGTTTAAGTAATTTCATTAGTAAATCAATAAAACCTACGGCCGAAGATGTAAACAAAATTTCGGATTCGAGAACCGGAGTAGAGTGTCTACTCCGATTCAGATATCGCTCACCTAGTAATATCTGCAAAAAACTGTATACATTGACTTTATATGGCTTATACGTGTTAAATGTAGCGCGCATATTTGTACCTAATGCGCTCTAACAAGGTGCGGCTGACAGATTCAGTAACGATTCGTATCACTCTTGACAGTTGCTGCGATTTAAAAATTATGCTTTAATATTTTAGCTGTATCACATTCGTATTATGTTAAATCATTCGGATGCGTAGTTAATTAAATTAAAACCAACCGGAATGTTCTAGTATTCAATTAAAATCTAATGAAATGAAAAATAAAGTAAAGTGTTATGCGTATAACGTAAAGCCATAGTCGTGTTTAGTGATGGGATGTACGGCTACGATGGATAGGTAGTCGATGTTTTTTGCGAATAAAAAACGAAAATCGTGCGTCGTTCAATTATCATTCTTAAAAAACCTTTAATTATGTGGGTAAATCCACTGTAGACGCGGCTTCTCTGCCCAAACCACAGTGACATTATCTGAGCAGAAATATGTAGTAGGCATTTTTCTAGACATTTCCGGCGCCATTGATAATGCGTGGTGGTACTTAATCTAACATATGGGTGAATATCCCAAATGACTTTTTTTTGTCGTTAGTGAAGGCCCAATTCGTATTTGAAAAAAGAAATATTGTTCTGGATTATTTTTTTTCAAATTCAATAGGCAGTTATTGGGTTGTGGCAAAAATATAATTTGCCTAGGACTATTTAAGGGTAGAATTCCATACATAAACCTCAATTTTTCTCATATCGGTGGCTACCCTTTTTTTTTACTGATCAAAAATGCTTATACACTTGTCCAAATAATTGAGTTTAAGTGATGTAACTCTATTAGTTTTATTATTAACATAGAGCATATTTTAATACATAACCGACGTTTATAATTACTGAGAGGCCAAACATACTTGTCTCGAAAAATGCTCTCATATAGGTGGCCAAAAGTAATTTAAACCTAACTTTACATCGGCGGGTCCGTAATCGGTGGCATTTTTTACCACCGATATGATAATTTACACCGAAATGATAAGAAAATTCAATCGGTGTCCTAGGTTATCATATCGGTGTTATGGACGTACAGTTTCTTTCACATCGGTGTATGCTTTATCATATCGGTGGATTGTTTTATCATATCGGTGGATTGCTTTATCATAACGGTGGATTGTTTTATCATCTCGGTGTCTTTTTATGCATATCGGTAGATCCTGTGTAATTTCGTGCGGTGCTCTCGGCGCCAGCGATGGAGCGATGTTGATGTATGCGGTTATTATAAAAACTTACTATATAATACTAATAATGTTTATTAGTATTGGGTTATTGGTAAAACACTAACAACCTCTCAGGACTATATTAGTGACACCATAAACAACAACTTTTGTTTTATGACTTTTTACAAAACGTTATTATGATGTTGTTATGATTTTTTATTTATCTTTGTGCTTCATTTTAATAAAGACATTGGTAATACAAATGTATATTCTTTATTAAAACTCTAAGAACCTTAGTAAAATTTAAAAAGAAAAAGTAGAAAGTAAATATAATAAAATAGTATAATTTATTTTTAAATCAATTCTCGTTGGATGTAGTCTTCTTTCATGAGACCAGACAGTTCAGGTCTTCAGTTCTTCACCCTTGTAAAAATATATAGGCACCTATACTAACTATATTTCAAAGATAGATAGATTATCATATCGCTGGATATGTTATCATTTCGGTGGATAAGTTTATCATTTCGGTGGATAAATTTATCATATAGGTAGATAACCTTTTCATAGGTGTACATAAAAAAAAATCGGTGACGGTTTATCATATCGGTGGAAACCAGAATTCAAACCTTTAAGTTTTACATGATATGTTGATGATGTTAAATTTGGGAATATATACTATCCTAAAGATTACATAAAACCTAAAAAATAAGCAAAATATGTACATAAACAAAAAAAGCACCGATATGATAAAAAAAAGATGGCATTTGTTGAAATTCACCCATATACAAACTAATATATCCTTGTTTTCTTCACGGTTTTGTAAAACTGTAACTCTGAAACACCTCAGGGCTCGGTCATAAAATATTTATTTTGACAAGTATATACACGTAGTTAGACTGCACGACTAAATAACACACACATTTAATAAAAAAATTAAAGAGAATTAAATGTATGCTGCGAGTATCGATAGCGATAAAAAAAGATTTTTCTAATGTCCATCCCTAAAGAGAGACGTCAACGTCATACTGGCATCTGTCAGCCGCACCTTGTTATAGCGCAAAGGGTATAAAAAGGGCCAAATTAAAAGTACCTTTAACCGACGAGCATGCATGAAAAGACTGATGACTGTTGATGAAGCGAAAGAGGTGTGTAAGAGCCGTGGCAATTGGCGTTCCATTGTGTTTGCCTATCCGCATTGGAAACAGGCGTGAGGTTATGTATGTATGTAGGTATGTAGTATGTTGGATTCTTACGTTAGGATACTGTGAGAAGCAGGCTCTAGCTCGGCCGATGCAAGGGGGCGCCACTGCGCGCCCGTAGCGGTCTCGGTCAGACGGATCAAACATGTAATACCCTGCAAACAGAATATAGGTACAAGGCAATAGGGATGATGACGATGTATGGAAATTAAAAATCTAATTAATCCGTCAGTTACACCAATGATTTTCACTGATTCTCTACCTTTTTTTTCTGAATCTTTGCTATAAACCTCACGGAGCCCGAGACCTTTCCAACGAATACAAAACCGTGGAAATCAGTTCTTGTGTTCTGGAGTTATAGCGTCAGGAAGGAAAACCCGACTTATTTTTATATTATAGAATGTTGATCAGAGGCCCGACACTTCTATACCTCCTCCCATCCCATCAACGTAATATTTTAAAAACATGTTTTATTAAATAGAATAGAATCAGGCGTTACTTTGCGGAAATCCATGCTACACTAACAATACAGTAAGATTTTTAGTATTAATTCCGCTTATACATGTACTAGCTACTTCCGCGCGGTTTTACCCATTCTACTTGGCTCCTACTGGCCATAGCGTGATGTTTTATAGCCTATAGCCTTACTGGATAAAAGCGCTATCTAACACAAAAATAATTATTCAAATCGGACCAGTAGTTTTGGAGATTAGCGCGTTCAAACAAACAAACAAACAAACAATCAAACAAACAAACTCTTCAGCTTTATAATATTAGTATAGATTTTTTAACAAGTAGGAGGCAGCACCGCCCTCTCGCCCGCAATTAAATGCTCATGCAGCAGCTCATCTATACTAATATCAAGTCCGGACTTATGCAATTATGCAAGTATACTGTATCGTGTGTTGGAAGATAATTGTGCAAATTATTCACTTGCACAAGTTCATTAAAAAGTTCAAAATTTCAATTCCCAACTTGTGCAAATTTGCGTTTGTGCAAGTTTACATGAACTTATGCAATTATGCAAGGATACTGTATCGTGAGTTGGAAGATAATTGTGCAAATTATTCACTTGCACAAGTTCATTAAAAAGTTCAAAATTTCAATTCCCAACTTGTGCAAATTTGCGTTTGTGCAAGTTTACATGAACTTATGCAATTATGCAAGGATACTGTATCGTGAGTTGGAAGATAATTGTGCAAATTATTCACTTGCACAAGTTCATTAAAAAGTTCAAAATTTCAATTCCCAACTTGTGCAAATTTGCGTTTGTGCAAGTTTACATGAACTTATGCAATTATGCAAGTATACTGTATCGTGAGTTGGAAGATAATTGTGCAAATTATTCACTTGCACAAGTTCATTAAAAAGTTCAAAATTTCAATTCCCATCTTGTGCAAATTTGCGTTTGTGCAAGTTTACATGAACTTATGCAATTATGCAAGGATACTGTATCGTGAGTTGGAAGATAATTGTGCAAATTATTCACTTGCACAAGTTCATTAAAAAGTTCAAAATTTCAATTCCCAACTTGTGCAAATTTGCGTTTGTGCAAGTTTACATGAACTTATGCAATTATGCAAGGATACTGTATCGTGAGTTGGAAGATAATTGTGCAAATTATTCACTTGCACAAGTTCATTAAAAAGTTCAAAATTTCAATTCCCAACTTGTGCAAATTTGCGTTTGTGCAAGTTTACATGAACTTATGCAATTATGCAAGGATACTGTATCGTGAGTTGGAAGATAATTGTGCAAATTATTCACTTGCACAAGTTCATTAAAAAGTTCAAAATTTCAATTCCCAACTTGTGCAAATTTGCGTTTGTGCAAGTTTACATGAACGTGTGTGGGAGCGCGCGCAAGTTTCAGTCTGTTCTAGCCACCGTAGGCACGCACGTCGTTTAATGGTTATTAATACCTAATGTTTAATATTAATGGTTATAATGGTTGCTTTTTATTAACCAGTCTTTAGTTCATACTTTTCGATTTCTCTTGTGAGTTTTCAGTTTTTTCGTAGCTATAATAAAGCCAATTTGTGCTACTGCATCATCCATAGCACAAAACAACGCAACCAGGTAGTTCAATTTCAAGAATAATGATATTGTTTTAAAATTTAAATGGAGCAGGTACGCACGCTTGTACGAATATCAGTGAAATGATATTTGTGCAAGCATGCTTGAGCCGTTTGTGGTCGGCTCCGAAATACGTGAATTTGTACAAGTCCAAGCTTGCGCAAGTATACTGTATCGTGTGTGGCTGCCATTACTGTATTGTTAGTGTAACATGTTTTATTGTAAAGGTAGGTACATCACTTACCGCGCGGCGTCCTGAACAGCGCCACGGCAAAGTCTCCCTTACCGGCGACGAAGACGCCCGCTCTCTCTTCTCTGAAGAATTCTCCTATCTAAGGTATTAAATAAATATAACATCACGCCTTCAATCCCCGAAGACGTACGGCAAAGGTGCACATTATGGCACGTAATGCCAATGTACACCCACATTTCACAATTTATGTTGTAAGTCCCGTGTAATAGGTGGTGAGCCTATTGCCATATACCGGGCACATTTCCAGACTCCGTGCTACCACTGAGAAATTTTCGAAAAACCGAAAATTCCCAGTAATACTTAGCCCGACCCGGGAATCGAATCCGAGACCCCTTGCCCGGCAGTCGCACTTGCAACCACTCGACCAACGAGGCAGTCATAAAATATTAAATATTAACATTATTTATTTTATTGAACAGAACGGTACAAAAAACCAAGTGTCCGCTTCGAACGCGCGGCCATAGCGATTTATTAAATAAAAAACTATCCCAAAACATTGTAATAATTTGTAAAAGTTGATTCCCCAAAAGCTTAAATTTGTCAAAACTATGGTTAAAAAGTAAACTTAAAAAATCAAAAAGTACATAAGTCATATTCAAACCCTATAAGGGTGCCATTGAAACGCTCCGAACCGTGCGGCCAAGGAAATCTCTTTGGCTTCGACCACATTCATACGTAAGAAAAATAGATAGAAATACATACCTGCTCAACCAGGTTGACATCGACGACGCCTCTGTGTCTGGACTTGTAGACAACCACACGACACACACAATTCCCAGGAGTATAGAACTTACGAAGAATCTGTATAATAGTAAGGACAATTCCTTGTATCATAATATCTCTCGTGTCATATTAAATTAATGTTTTACAACTAAAGTACGTGTGTCGCCTGGACAGTCTTTCTGGTCAGTTTTTTTAATGGGACAAGCCCGCCACAACCTCCCATACCGCTGCAACTCCTGTAAGCCAGGATCTACAGTAGATACAACCATGAAAACACCGGAACATTGAAGTCCGGCGCGTCTCAGGGACATGAATGACTGTCTTGGATCCCGCAACGAAATAAATCAGAAGATATTATTAGAGGAGAAGAAAAGAAAACGATAGTTTCCACTTCCCTCGGTGAATTTAATGCAGGAGACAGAATGACTTAAGCCTTAAGGCACAAAGAGACTCCACAACTGGGAGAAGCCCAGTCGCCAAGCACCACGGAAATTTGACTTAAAACTAAGTGGGTCCTATGTGTGAGCTGTTATACTTGCTTCCAATAATCGCTACATCCTTGTTGACTGGACATCTACACTACATGAGCTGCTTACCTGTTCAATGTTTAAGATCTTAGTTTCTGGATGGAAGTGTAGGTAGCTGTCCTGGTAGAGCTGGTCTCCGCTCTCCAGGATCTGGTCGAGGGTGGAGGAGCACCAGCGGCACACGTCCTCGACTCGGGACATGGCCACTGCCATTACTGAGCATGCTAAAGCCTGAAATTAGGATATTTTTGTATATAAGTTGACTGGTAATTAGTGAACGATATTTAAACACGTGATTGTACTCATGATAACAAACAACTTTCCCAAAGAAACTTTTTTTGTATACTCATTAGTTTTAGTTTTATCACAATAACAAAACAACAGAATTTCGCGCGCGCGTGCTTTCGCATCATCAGCTGTTAGCGCTCGCGGCCGCATTATCGGAAGATTAAAAGGTCCGAGGTGAAAACCCCCAGGCACTCCACTATACAACTGTAAAAGAAACCATGCCTAGCCAATATTACCTGGCATCCTCTAGAAGCGCAAGAGAACTTCCTGCAGGCAATCGAGTGCATGGCAGACATGAATTGAGTACCATCATTGAGAACTAGCCAGCCGCTGGTGTTTCGCTGACCTGAGAAATAAAATCATCATCAGCCTACTCTAATTCAACGAGCGAACGAACGAACGGATAAACTTCGCAGATTATTCGTTCGTTCGTTCCATTATTCGTTCGTCCGTTCATCCGTTCATTGTATTAAGTCCTAGGTTAAGTAAATGTAATCTAGGATAAGTTAGCCCTCAAATTTGCAACGCCTGAAAAGGCAGTTAAGATGTACATAACATTTAAATTAAAACCTGTAATACCTACCTTAACGTGCAAATAAATATTTTGAGTTTGAGTTTGATTGCATACTACAATTCTATTTATTGCGAACTTTCGTGAACAAAAATTTACGAATTAAATGAAGATAAATAAATAGGTCTTGATATGAAATTAAAAATAAAACAAATAACGTTTTATTTACCGTCCTATTCGTGCCGAAGCATGGCTCTCCTACACTTGATGAATGATATCTACGGATGAATGATATGCTGATGGTCATGCAAACCTTTCAGCTTGGTTTGTTCCTTGTCTGCCTTCTCCGCGGCGCGCTGAGCATCCATGCAAGTGGCGCTCCCTGGCGGATGCTTGCGATCCTTCTCCTCGGCCCTACGCTTGCTGCCATCTATACCCACCTGTGTCAAAAGATAAAAGAGTAACGATGGAGTTTCTTGCTCGTTCTTCTCCATTCGAAGCTACATTTTGAAACGAGCACCTAACTAAAGCTTCATTGACGGACAGAATGACAGACTATTGTTTATTTCGTTCTTTGTTGACATTTTAAAAGCCTACGTATATGCCTATATGGTTTAACTGGAATAAAAGATTTGACTTTGACTTTGACTTCACACACACTTTGTCATAGTCATCACTACATAGTAAACAAAGAAAGAAGTAAACAAAGTCGCTTTCTGTTCTGTCTGTCTTCTATGTATACTGAACTGGCAACCCGTTCGGGTAGGGCACGTTGTCACCTTGTTTTTGTATTTAATATTTTTATAGACTTATAATGATTATACTTTGAACTAGGTATCTTTTTTCCTGATTTTTATAAAAATACTACCTGACCCGGCAAACTTCGTACCGCCTCAGACATTTTTTTTTTTCACCTTTTAAACCTTATCTGGATTTTCCCGGACATCTGCTTTAATAATGTTTAGAAATACTATAAATATACCTATATTTCGACACCAGCAATAAATAATTCAAGAGCAAAATACGCCAAATTGGTCCAGTCGTTCTCGAGTTTTAGCAAGACTGACGAACACCAATTGATTTTTATATAATTATAAAGATTTTTATTGTGTCAATGTCAAAGACAAACTACATTACAGCTCTTTTGTGGTCAACAAGCATTAAGCATAATTATTTATTTTGTTTGAAAATTTCAATTTTTAATTTTCAGGTTTCGTTGAAATATTTATTTGTATTATGCTTTTGTGGACGAGTACTACTTGTAGTTTCATTTAAATCATATGAGTGATCTCCGTCGGTGGGTAACCTATCATTAGTAATTTTTTTGCTTTTTATTTGTTTTTAGTTATTGGTTTTTGAAATTTTTCTTCTTAAAGAAACTGTAAGACATAGAAGTGATCTTACTTTACTAGTAGCAGGCACAAGTTTGACTCCCGGCGGGGCCCTCACTATGGGAGGCTCGACTCCTCCCAGTTTCTTAATCGGCTGCACAGTGATCGACATGGCATACAGTTGGAAATCATGCTTGGGCCGTTCGACCACCGGTACATTTTGAAGATACCTAAATCAAATAATAGGGTCTTATTCTAATGTCCGTCTTGTAGATTATTTTAAAACATTAGACACGTATCTTTTATTAGGCGGTCCTCTGTAGGTTCTGTATACCATCAGTGATAATGGGTGATTTTTTAAGTGGTTAGGATTTGATTTAAAAAAAAACACAAAATTAATTAAAAACTTGATGAAACCTTTATTGGAATCGGTAGAACGATCAATATAATTTAATGTTTAATGATGATTTCATCCAAATGCGGTCCCATTCGCAATACACACTCTCTCCAACATACCAGCCGGTATATCACGAATAAATGCTTCAATATTGGCTCCCAGTGCGTCAATAGTTGCTGGTTTATCCCTGTAGACATGAGTGTTAACATGAAACAAACAAGAAATAGTCCAAAGGCGTTAGATCACACGATATAGGCGGCCAATTGACGGGCCCAAACTGTTTACCGAAGGCGGCTCTCATTGTTTCGCGTATCGTGTGGCATGTGGCCCCGTCTTGTTGAAACCACATGTCAGGCATATCCAATTCTTGCATTTTGACCAAAAAAAAATTGCCAATCATCACACGGTAGCGTGCGCCATTCACAGTAACGTTTCGGCCATTGTTGTTGGGCCTTGTGAATGGGCCATCTAAACGGCCAGCATTTGGATGAAATAATCATTAAATATTAAATTATATTGATCGTTCTATTGATTCCAATAAAGATTTCATCAAATTTTTCATTATTTTTGTGTTTTTTTTGAAAATCAAATCCTAACCACTTAAAAAATCACCCGTTATAAATGTGATGGAAGCTAAAGAAGTATGTTTAGAGGGTGGTAGTGTGTGATCTGAGGTGTAGACCAAATGAAAGACCGATGACGACTGAAAGTATATTGTTCCTTAATAAGACGGATACACAGTGCGCGTGTTCACATAATGAACAATGAAATAAATAAACAATACCTATAATTTATTACATCCGAAATATAAACTGTAACTTTGTTTACGTTGCAACTTGACACGCCTTAAGTAGTACTTATACGCTATGCCGCTACACTACTCCCCCTTTTTAAAAGAAACACTTTAACAAAACAAAGCGGGGTATTGATTTAACAATCACTTAAAACAATATTATAGCTAAAACTAACAAACTAACAATAAGTATATTTATTATCAAGTACACTCTAGTTTAACAATTAACAATGGTTCGAAATTTAATAGGTTTATACAAATACACTTAAATCACTAATAAATCTTAACTCTAAATTAGACAGGAAATACAAATAACATTAACTTATTACTATAATATGTTTACTTAAAAATTAAAACGTACAGGTTTTTTACTGACTCGGCCGCTGCGCGTTGTAAGCAAAGGCGCAGATTCATTAGCGAGCGCGGAACGATTATCGCTAATCGCTGTTGCCGGACCTGTACTTATATCTATATTCTTATTATCTAACTTATTTTTATTACTAACTATGTTACTTGTCGATTCTTTACACATGTAAGCAGGTTTGAGTCGATCAATGGATATGTATGCCGTACGGCCAGAGAAATCTATTAAATAAGTCTTATCTTTTCTACCTATCACTCTAAAGGGACCATCGTAAGGAGGTTCTAGAGGTCTCCTTACTCTATCAGATCGTACAAACACATGCGTGCACTTGTCTAAATCCGGGTATACAAATAATGTGCGGGCGTCCTTATGTCGCATCGGCTTCGGTTTTAAGTTTTTAATGATATTTTGTAATTTCTGTACATATTGGCAATTATCTAAAATTTTAGTGTCTGTATCGTTATAGAAATCGCCAGGTAAACGTAAAGGTGTTGCGTAAGTTAACTCTGCAGCACTAACACCTGTATCATCGCGATTGGCGGCACGTAAACCTAACAAAACTATTGGTAGCTCGTCTACCCAAGTCGTTGAATTTAGCCTCGCCATTAGAGCTGCTTTTAAAGAACGGTGCCAACGCTCGATCATCCCGTTCGACTGAGGATGGTAAGGCGTTGTTCTTTTCTTATCGATGCCTAAATATCGCATAAGTTCTTTAAAAACACTGCTTTCGAATTGTCTACCCTGGTCGCTTGTCAGCTTAACAGGGCATCCAAAACGTGCAATCCATCCTTCGAATATTACTTTGGCTACAGTCTCTGCTGTGATATCCTTTATAGGATAAGCTTCGAGCCAACCCGTTTGGCGATCTATTATTGTGACTAAATATCTATAATCTTGTATGGAGGTAGGTAAAGGGCCTACTATATCGACATGGATATGAGAAAATCGCTCTGCTAGTGAAAAATGTCCTAATTCAGTTTTTACATGTCTGGATACTTTTGCACGCTGACATTTAATGCAACTTTTTGTCCATTTGCCTATGTCACTATTCATTCCTTCCCAGAAAAATCTTTCCTTGATTAATTTTCGCGAAGTACGGATTCCTGGGTGACTCAAGTTATGTACTGATTCGAACGCTTGTTTCCTAAAGTTTAGCGGTATATACGGGCGAATCTTATTTGTTGACGTTTCACACGTTACCGGAAGGTGGCTTGTCGGTATCGCTATGTCTTTGAAAATTAAATTACGTTTGTTATCGTTACATTGATTACGCAATAACTTTAAGTTCGTATCGTCTACTTGAGCTTGGGCAATCGCGGCGTAATCTAATACTGTAGCGCATGTTATTGTTTCAACTCGTGATAATGTGTCGGCTACGACGTTTTTGTCGCCATCTATATGTCTTATGTCGGTAGAAAATTCGCTTATATAGAGAATTTGTCTAATGCGACGCGGTAATTCATTATCAGAATTGGATTTTTTGAACATAAACGTTAATGGTTTATGGTCCGTATAAATAATCAAATGTCTTCCTTCTACCATGTTCTGAAAATATTTTATGGCTAAATAAATTGCTAAAAGTTCTCTATCGAAAGTACTATATTTAGTTTGCGGAGTCGACATTTTCTTTGAAAAATAGCCTAAAGGTATCCATTTATTGTTTATAAATTGTTGAAGAACGGCTCCTACGTAAGTGTTCGACGCGTCAGTCATGAGTGCTAAAGGAGTATCAGGTTGTGGATACGATAACGTCACCGCGCTTTGTAGCGCAGCTTTACACCGTAAGAATGCCTCGTTTGCGCTCTCTGTCCATTCTATTTTTGTTTTATCTTTTTTCTTTGATTTTACTAGATATTGGTTTAAATGACTTTGATATTCTACCGCATGAGGTAAATGTAAACGATAGAAATTTACCATTCCTAAAAATCGTCTGAGCTGTTCGACAGTTGTTGGTTTAGGAAAATTATTTATAGCGTCCATTTTCTCTTGTAGAGGTCGAATGCCTTCCGTGGAAACTTCGTAACCTAAAAACTCGATTTTTGATTTACCAAATTCACATTTTTCGAGATTAATTGTTAAGCCAAATTTACTTAAACGACTAAAAACTTCTCGTAAATGCTGTTCATGTTCAATTTTATTTTTACTAAATATTGCGACGTCATCGATGTAGCAGTAAACGTAATCTAAACCAGATAGGACTGTGTGGTTCATAAACCGCTGGAAGGTTTGCGCTGCGTTCTTAAGTCCAAATGTCATTCGGGGAAACTCGAATAAGCCGAAAGGTGTGATAATTGCCGTCTTTTCCACATCGGCAGGATTAACCGAAATAAAATGATATGCACGACAAATATCAACACGTGAAAATATTTTTGCGTTAGCTAGCGAGTATGTAAAATCATGTATTCGCGGGATAGGATAGCGATCGGCCTTTGTAATTGCGTTAAGCGCTCTATAGTCACCACAAGGACGTAACTGACCATTTTTCTTACTAACAATATGTAAAGGACTTGCCCATGCACTTTTTGACGGTCTGCAAATTCCTAATTCCTGCATTAACCTAAATTCTTCTCTTACCTTAGCGTAGCGATGAGGCGGCAGCGGTCTGCATCGTGCGTATACCGGCGGGCCGCTGGTTTCGATGTAATGTAATACAGAATGTTTCGGTGGCTCTTTAAACGAAACAGGTTTAGTTATATCAGGGAATTCAGCGAGCAGATCATAATAAGGGTGACTTATATCAACGGTTTTGATCGACGACTCATTACTACTTACAATGGAAGCTAAAACCTTTAAGTTTGTGACTTCGTCAATTAATCTACGGGCACTTATATCCACTAAAAGCTTAAAGTTCGCTAAAAAATCGGCACCTAAAATAGGCGCATTCACGTCGGCTATCACAAATGTCCACCGTAATGCGCGACGTAAACCTAGATCTAACACTAAACTTTTGACACCATAAGTCTTTATTTTAGTTCCGTTGGCGGCAAATAGGTAATAGTCTTGACACTCACTATTTTTATTGTTTTTTAACACTAACTTACTAGGTAGCACTGAAATGTCAGCACCGGTGTCCACTAAAAAACATAAGCCACTGTTGCGATCCGTGACTCGTAGGCGGTGACTAGGTACGATGGTACAAACCTCCGCCGCAGTTGGTACCTGAGCTAGTTTTCCGGGGACGATTTCCAGGAACAAGGCTCATTGCATTTCTTTGCCTTTGTTCTGAACCGATAATGATAATAACACAACCAGTCAGGGCTCTCAGGAGTTCTTCGTGACGCAGATCGTGCTCGGCTACCGGTTCTGGATGCTGATCTCGAACGATTCCAATTCCGTTGCTGCGGTCTCGATCTAGCGTTTGATCTTTCTAGTTGCTCCACCTTCATCGTAAGTTTGGCTATTTCAGCCATGATGAGGTCTGTTTCCTTGGACGTGCTTGGCTGCTGTTGGCTCACTTCGCTTACGTGTGTTGCGCGCGTGGTCTCAAATACATTGTCTGCAAGGACGGCCAAGCTATCTAGATCTTTTAATTCCGTGGCCGCTAAGACTGCACGTAACGGAGAAGGTAGATGACCTTGCCACAGCATTCTTAAGGTGTCGTCGGGAATCTTTTCTTTCGCCAACTCTCGCATGCGACGCAAAAGTTGCGAAGGTTTTTGGTCTCCCAGGTCCATCTCGCTTATCAACTTTTGTAGTTGTCTGTTTTTAGATTCCTCGTAAATAGAGAGAAGTCGTGTCTTTAGCGATTCAAACTTTTTACCTTCGGGTGGATCCATTAGAAGGTCTGTGACTTGCTGGATGGCCTCCTTGGTTAATTTCGACACGACAATGTCGAAACGCGAGTCGTCTGATAATTTTTGCGGTGCCAGCATGGCCTCTATTCGATAAAACCAAACGCGGGGCGAGTCGACCCAAAATTCAGGGATCTTCGATGTAAGTGTAATTGCTGCGAGATCCACTGATGACTCTACTGTACTTTTAGCCATTTTGCGCACTGTTTACACTATCACAACTACAGAAAAATAATCACGTCGGGTACACCAATTTAGAGGGTGGTAGTGTGTGATCTGAGGTGTAGACCAAATGAAAGACCGATGACGACTGAAAGTATATTGTTCCTTAATAAGACGGATACACAGTGCGCGTGTTCACATAATGAACAATGAAATAAATAAACAATACCTATAATTTATTACATCCGAAATATAAACTGTAACTTTGTTTACGTTGCAACTTGACACGCCTTAAGTAGTACTTATACGCTATGCCGCTACATATGTATGGAGCGTAGTAGGTGGCGCTCTGTAGTTTCTGTATACCATCAGATGTATGAATGTGATGGAAGCTAAAGAAGTGTGTAAGGAGCGCAGTAGGTGGCGCTCTGTAGTTTCTGTATACCATCAGATGTATGAATGTGATGGAAGCTAAAGCTTTAGATTATTTATCATATTATGATTAATCTAAAGCACTAAACAATAGCCAGTGTTTTCCTTCCTTTAAGAAAATTCTGGCTACTAGTTGTGCTGGAGACTACAATACTATTACTATATACTGTTTGGAATACTAACGCAAAAGCCATCAACTTCGGAGATGTGAAAGTGAGAACGCAGGCAGCACCGTCATCCTACGACAACACACTAATTAGAAGAAGGTTTACAAGATAAAATATACCGGCGATTGGTGACGGCATATTGGACGCTCTTTCAGCGGGTGTCATATACTTACCCGACAAAAGGCCGAATACTGAAACGCTACTCAATTTAAAGTTGCAGCTAAACATCGCGTTGCTTCTCTCATTTTATTAAAAACTAGCAAACCTGGCGAACTCCCTGTATTCCTGCTTTTCTTGTACATTTATTTTCCTGAATTTTCTATCGCTATAAACCTCACGGAGCCCGAGACCTTTCGTGGGTCGCCTGGACAGTCAACGTCACTACATCCTTGTTGACTGGACATCTACACTACATGAGCTGCTGTTTACATGTGAACATTAGCTCATGACGATACCTAAGTACGTGTGTCGCCTGGACAGTCAACCTCGCTACATCCTTGTTGTCTGGACATCTACACTACATGAGCTGCTGTTTACTACCTGATATCTAACTAGATGAGGAGTTACTGACCATGGCGTCGACTCGCAGTCCGGTCGGTCCACAGGCATGGGGCTCGAACATGTAGAACGCCGGGGCTCCAGCCACCCTCCACACACATACTGCATGGGGCACTGACCATAGTATTCCATGGGTATGGGACTCGAAGAAGCGCTCCAGAGCACATCTGTACCAATACACAATAAAATTATTGCTTTATTTCAAGCGTCACATGGATCTTTATTTTAAGTGTGGGAGAACCATGCTTCGGCCCTGCTGGGCCGGCTCGACCGGAGTGATACCACGGCCTCACAGAAAACCGACGTGAAACAACGGTTGCGTTGTGTTTCGTTGTGTGAGTGAGGTTACCGGAGACCCAATTCCCCCATTCCCAATCTTCCTCATCCCCGATTCCCGAACAACAACCCTTAAATTCCTAGCCCCCAAAAGGCCGGCAACGCACTTGTAACCTTTGGTGTTTCAAGTGTCCATGGGCGGCGGCGATTGCTAACCATCCGGTGATAATCATCAATTCCATAAAAAAAAACTAAACACAGCCCGATCCCAACCCATTAAGTCTGCCGCGGCTCCATATCGAACATCAGTCCCACTGTGCCCCATCTGTGATGGTTTAATGTCTCTTTGAAGAGACTTCCATACCTGACAGTCATTTGTGTCGGTTCCTTCTGTTCCAACTTCCCTGAGAACACTTCCTCGAGGTCGTAGCGGACGTAGTTCACTCCAAGGACGAATCGTTTTAGTACCTGCGAGGGAAATTCATCATCATCGTCATTATCATCATCAAAGAGAACGTTGACTGCGTGTTGTGTGCAGCTGTGTGAGTTCATTTTTTTTTTAACACGTTGCCTCACATTAGGATTTTCTCCTGTGTCGTGGGTGCGTTTACAAACATACAAGTTCACATGCAAATGACACCCAGTCCCGAAACAACAATTTGTGGATCACACAAAGAGTTGCTCCGTGCGGGAATCGAACCCGCTACCCGTTGCGCGGCAGCCAGTTGCCCAGCCACCGCACCAACCGTGCAGTCATTGTCGGCTCGACCCTTTTTTTTCTATGGTATAAGCCGGTAAACGAGCTGACGTATCACCTGATGGTAAGCAATCGCCACCGCCCATGGGCACGCGAAACACCAGAGGCGTTACAAGTGCGTTGCCTGCCTTTTGGGAGTGAGGAATTTAAGGGTTGTTGGGGAATCGGGGATTGGGAAGATTGGGAAGGGGGGAATTGGGAAACATAACGCAAGCGTTGTTTCACGAATCCCCCCCTCAAATCCTTTACCCTCCATAAGCCAACGACGCACTTGTAACTCCTCTCGTGTCGCGGCTCGGTCGCTGATTGCTTACCATCAGGAGATTAGTCTACTTGCTTGCCGAAAATAAAAAGAAATTATTGTGTAATGTTCCGAATTTTCGCCGCTATCTAGTGCCTATGGTAAGTGATGATTACTCGTATTAAACGGTTTTAATAACCACTTGTATGCCGGTATAATATAAGACACAATAGAAAACACATTGTGTCTCGCGTAGATCTGCGTTCCGACAGACAACGGGTTAATCTTACCTCGATTGTTTATTTGGGTCTTTAGTAATTGGAATTTTACTCCCTTCCTGGCGATAGATCGATCTGGGGGCCTACTCCGGTTCTCGAATTTTTTTCGACCGAAGTTTCGTTTAATTTTCTTAGATATAAAACAAAACGGTTTGATTAGTAGAATAGATCTCATTAAAACCTAACCTACTAACCTGCAATGGTAACAAAACATCTTCACCAGGTCGGAACTCATAGCCAAGGGATCCGAGAGACGCCGTGAAGAGCGGCAGGCCACGGAGATGACTTCGTCCACTGTCTTCCTGGTCCAAAGGTGGGGACGTCGGACGTGAGACATGGCCGCGCCAACTATGGCCGCACACGCTGATTGAAGCAGCGCATCTCTTGTGAACCTGGGCACGATGAAGTAAAGCTAAAGAGTTTGTTTGACCGGGTTAAACTCTGGAACTATTAAGTTCGAATTGAATAATTCTTTTTTTTTAAAGGGGGAAATCATCCAATGTCTTCTCTGCGTAAGTGTAAGTGCGGGTCTGAGGACGACGCGCAAGGTGGAATGCCGCCCGAACAGATCCAGACACGTGCGTGCGGCGCGTCGCGAAGGTGCGGACGTCTCAAAGAGCCATGGACGCACCACAGATGGGGCCCAGTAGGGCTGATGCCTGAAGCGGAGCGCCGACTCTTAACGTGTTTACCGGGGCTCCGGTTCGAAAAGCAAGAGTAGGAAGAGGTGGCTTTTAGTCCGTAGATAGATAGATAGATAGATAGATAAAACATTTATTCAGTACAAACAACAGACACAAAGAAATTGACAGACACAAAAAAAGGCGATAATAAAAAATAAGTGGGTACACAATACAATTTACAGTACGGTAGGAGCAACACAAAGGAAAAGGAGAAAAAAATAAAAAATTAACGGCGCGGTTCAGTGTGTCTCTCAGTTTGCACCGAATGGGGCCCAGTAGGGTTGATGCCTGATCCGGAACTGCGGACTACCTTGCGGGTTTACCGGGGCTCCGGTTTGAAAAGCAGGAGTGGGAACGGGATGGTTTTTAGTCAGTAAGAGTCTGACACTCCCTCTCGCCTCGCCCAAGCGAGAGAAGCCATTGGATGATTTTCACCTCTCAAAAAAGGGGGCGAGGCGAGAGGGAGTGTTAGACTCTTACTGAGTAAACACCACCTCTTTCCTATTCCTGCTTTTTGAAACCCGCTAGGTAGTCCGCAGTTCCGTCCGTAGCTCCAGAATCCTTTTTGTGTTAGATAGTCTATTTATCATAGAGGTTTTTTTTTATAATAACTATTAATTATGAGACATACTAAATTAACTAAACAAAACCTTTACCTATCTCTTCTTGGATAAAAGGCGTGACGTTGCATGTTGTAGCACAAAAAGCTCATTTTCTATTACATAGGTCTCATAATATAGCTGGTAGAAAATAGAATAAACATTAAAAATCTACCTACCTATCTAACTCCTTAATAAGATCAAGAAACTTACTTCATGAGATCAGGAGGTCTGGTCCCTCTCAATATGGTCCTCCCTCTGGCCGTCTCCACATAAGCAGTGAGGACCTTCCACTCGTATCCCTCATCAGGCACGGCTCCTTGAGGAGTGACAGGACTCGCCAGCTTCGAAAACTCCCAGAATACTTTTACTGATGATATCGAGAACCTGGGAATGAAGGGAATATGCTCATTGACACCCGCAACACCAGAGGAGTTAGGGATTTAAAGATTGGCTCACTATTCGTTCCCCACTTCTTCTGTATCTGTTCCCCCTTGAATAGGGTAGATGACAAATTTTTATTTTAATGTCCGTCTTGTAGATTATTTTAAAATATTAGACACGTATTTTTTGTTTTGTTACGGAAACCAATACTTTCGAAAATATCGATTTGAAATATCGCGTGATGTCACTTCTAGGTACATTTTATACGTAGAAATGATGAACCCACTCCTAAACTTTGATTCCTTTTATCTTAGTTTTGTTATCTTATATGACAAAAAAAGCTATCTCACCTGATGGTAAGTGATGATGCGGCCTACGATGGAGCACGTCTGCTCATAAGCAACCTATTCACTCGGGCTTTGAAGACACCCAGGTTATACCCATCAGGAAACACAGATAGCTATGCTATAAAACAACACGCTACGACTGGCTATGTTCCTTGGCAGGATTTTTTTTTATGGGACAAGCCCGCCACAACCTCCCACACCGCTGCAACTCCTGTGCACCAGGATCTACAGTAGAAACAACCATGTAAACACCGGAACACTGAAGTCCAACGTCCCAGGGACATGAATGACTGTCTTGGATCCCGCAACGAAACAAAACAAAGGCAGGTGGCAGGTATTATACTTTGGCCGTTCAGAGAATGCGTTCCTGACACCTATCAGTTCACCTATCAGTTATCACATAACACTGAGTTCGTTACCGTTCCTCCAAAATGAACCGCCGCATTATTTTAAGATTATTTTCGCTTTAAATTCGGCGGAATCATTTAAAATTTATATTTTAGTTATTTAAGTGGAGACCAAAAATATATAATAAAATTGTTATTTTGTGTTGTAAATACATATATATTCATACTAGCAAACCTGGCGAACTCCGTTTCGCCACTAATGATTTTCCCTGTTTTCCTTGAATTTTTCATATTTTTTCTTTGCTATAAACCTCACGGAGCCCAAGACCTTTCCAACGAATGCAAAACCGTGGAAATCGGTTCGTGCGTTCTGGTGTTATAGCGTCAGGAAGGAAAACCCGACTTATTTTTATATAATAGATAATACAATTATTCTTTGTTACCAAGTTACAATCTGTATTTGTATGCAATAAAGTAAGTATATTGAATTGAATGTGCGTACAGAATATTAATCAGACTCCGATCCGATCCAATCCGATTCCTGTATAAGAACAGATTACGATACTTGCCTGTTTTTTTAGCACAGCACTACAAAATATAAAGCGCTGACATAACCTTGTAATAGCGCAGTATAGATTTAGAAAAATATTGTTTACCAAGTTATTTGACACTCAGTTTGGCACAAAATTATAACATTCATTGATTATTGATATAATAATGTTGTTTTAATACTCGTTAAAACGGTAAACAACCAGCAAAAATATTTTTATCGTAACTGCAACGCCATTACAAAGTTACGTCGTCGTGTGTCAGGAACGCATTCTCTGAACGGCCGAACTTTATGTTATAAAACAACACACTACGACTGGCTTTCGTGTCTGGTATAATATCTACTTACTTGTTATCTCCAGGTCTCATGTGACCTTCAACGTTGGCTCTGAAGGTGTCTGCCAGTTCATCGACGTTGGAGTAGACCACCAGGGTCGCTGCTCCAGCTGGCGATGTCTTCCCAGCAGGACCCACGGCGTGAGGCTCCAGCATAACGAAGGATTTGTCATCAGCTCCCTTCCATATACCGACGCAGTAACCTTTCGCGCATAGAACACCGTATTTTTGCTGAAAGGTGGAATTATCTATGAAGCTGAATAAAGGAGTTAGTTATATTATCCTCTATTTCATTGTCTGGACTTTAAAAGAGACTATGACCTCTGAGTTTGTTTCGGCATTTCTTCTCAGAGTAGTCGGATAGGAAATGCCGGCCTCATCTAGCTATTTGAAATATTGACGTGTAAAAGTGTTATTTTGTAACCTATTTACAGAAATAAATATCATTTATCATTTATGTATCCGTTTTTAAACTGACATGGTCACTAAAACTAACATTAGAACTTAAGACGGTATATTTACCATGTTTATTTATGTCTATGAGTTTCCGATATTTCGGCACTGTTGCAAGCGCCATGATCACGGATGAACTGAAATATCGGAAACTTATAGACATAAATAAACATGGTAAATATCCCGTCTCAAGTTCTAATATTAAGGAGTTTGTTTATAGCTGTTATCTCTGGAACTACTAGTATGAATTGGATGATTCTTTTTGTATTTGATAGACAAATTACTGAGGTACGCAGAGGTGCATATTACGGCACGTAATGCCACTGTACAATGTACACCCACTTTTCACCATTTGTGTTATAAGTCCCATGTAATATGAGGTGAGCCTATTGCCATATCCTGGGCACGGTTTAAGACTCCGTACTATTACTGAGAAACCTTCCTTTGCCACCGAGCCCAAGCAACGAATGAAACCGCAAGGGTATAGTTGTATGTTATAATAGTCGCAAGATTTTCGATTTTAGCCTTTTTCAAAGGAGTAATCATTGGAAGGAACCCCTCCTAAGACTACTCCTTTGGGTGACGCGAAAGTATCAGACTCTTACTTTTTTTTTTTATAAAACGTTGCCCCACATTAGGATTTTCTCCTGTGTCGTGGGTGCGTTTACAAACGTACAATTTCATATGCACATGACACCCAGACCCGAAACAACAATCTGTGGATCACACAAAGAGTTGTTCCGTGCGGGAATTGAACCCGCGACACGTTGCACGGCAGCCAGTTGCCCAGCCACCGCGCCGACCGTGCAGTCAAAAGTTACTGACTAAGTAAGTTACTGACTAAACACCACTCCGTTCCTAATCCTCCTTCGAGTTCGCCACAGTAAGCTTGTTATGTCTGCAGCTCTGAATCGGGTATCAGCCCTATTTATAGGTTGGTCACGTAGGCCACAATAGATTTTGACAATGTTATTTTCGCGCCGCGCCGTACCTTATCACCTTCGTGGCTAGGCACCGCATCGCCGTCGCACCTAGATCGCGTACGACGCGACGTCGCATTAGGGGCCTTTGTTCAGCAGTGGACGTCTCTCGGCTGATGATGATGATGAGACCACTACATATGTGTAGTGTGACCTGTCCAAAGTATGCCTTGGACAGGTCATTCAGCTAGGTAAGATGTACGTAGCTCAATCTTCGAAAAACAGGTCGCCCGAAGAATACTATTCGGATGGGCAGCGTTCGGAAAGCAAAGTCTTCTCGTCGAATATCCCCAGGGTGGCTAAAGGCCAAGATTCTCCAAGGAAGTTGCAATGGACAGGCCACATCACTCGAAGAACTGACGGCAGATGCGCCAAGAAAATGCTCGAGTGAAGACTGATGAGGGTGATGAATGTCTACATGTATGGTGATGGAAAAACGTACCGATGTAAAGAAACTGGTGATAGCTTTCTTCAGACTGTTCACACTGCCCGTCTCGCCCGCCTTGATGTCGCCTCCGATCACATCACCTTCTATCTCCAATTTCACCTGTAGGACAAAACTGGTTACATTGATGACTTAAGAATTGATGCTATTGAAGATCTGAAGATTGAGTTTAAAACGTGATGACAGAGATTCAAACTGCCGTATTGAGAGATATTTAATGATAGCTTAAACTTATCCTTAGTAATGATTTTGTTAAGAAAACAATTGCTAAGGACTGGGTTAAGTAAGCATTAAATGACTCTCAAGTATGGTGGTAAGTAAATTTTTTTTTTTGAAAATTCCTATTGCATTCAAACAATAAAAATAATATAAGTAACTAGCAAACCCGGCGAACTCCGTTTCGCCACCAATGATGTTCCCTGTTTTCCTGCTTTTCTCTTGAAATTTTTCCTGAATTTTCTTTGCTATAAACCTCACGGAGCCCGAGATCTTTCCAACAAATGCAAAACCGTGGAAATCGGTTCGTGCGTTCTGGAGTTATAGCGTCAGGAAGGAAAACCCGACTTATTTTTATATTATAGGTTGGGAGACGTATATCCAGCAGTGGATTTCTCTTGACTCAAGCGATGATGAAGATGATGATGATCACCAAAAAAAAAACAAACTTACATTGAAATTGGTGACATGGAATTCCGACACCATTTCTTTGGGCTTCAGCTGAGGTGGTGATGATGCGTTCCCTATGGACATGGTGTACAGCCTGTCTCCATACTTCAATACAGCATCCAAGAGCTCTGGTTTCCAGAACGTATAGGGCTCTATGTGGTGTACCACAATACCCATCACTGCATTCGCTGCGTCCTGAGAACAAATGTTAAGTGGCAGGTTAAAGGGGAATAGCCAAGCAACGTCACGCCTTTTATCCCCGAAGAGGTTGGCAGAGGTGCTCATTACGACACGTAATGCCGGTACGCAATGTACACCCACTTTTCACCATTTGTGTTATAAGTCCCATGTAATAGGTGGTGAGCCTATTGCCATATACCGGGCACATTTCCAGACTCCGTGCTACCACTGAGAAATTTTCGAAAAAATTAAAAAAGCCCAGTAATACTTTGCCCGATCCGGGAATCGAACCCGAGACCCCTTGTCCGGCAGTCGCACTTGCGACCACTCGACCAACGAGGCAGCCCCTTAAAGAGGAATATACAGGGTTAATTTTAAAACACCAACAACCTCTTAGGACTATGTTACTAACATCATAAACAACAACTTTTGTTCTATGACTTTTTACAAAACTTCCTAATCCCATAAATCTTGAAAAAATATTGACAACGCAATTGCAGTGTTGCGGACGTCCATAATAGGCCTCAATTGCTTACCATCAGGTGATTCGTCTGCTGGTTTGCCGACCTACTTTGAGGGAGAAAACCATCGAACGTCTCCTTTAGTCATGAGTGAGGCGAGAGGCAGTGTCAGACTCTTACTGACTAAACACCACCCCGTTCCTACTCCTGCTTTGAACTGAAACCCCGGTAATGTGCTAAGTCATCCACAGGCCTGTAGGTCTACTCCGGTTCTCGAATGCGAAATTTCTATTAATCTTCGAACGTAAGCGTTGATAGGTTTTATTGATTTACTACTAAAATTACTTAAAATAACGTTTTTTTTTTCATTTCAATTTCAAATCTAAACCTATTTATTAATCTTCATTTCATTCGTTCATTTTTGTTCACGAAAGTTCGCAGTAAATTGAATTGCAGTATGAAATCTGCGAAGTTTCGGACGAAACTGCGTTTTTCGTTGAATTGGAGTAGGCCTACTGGTCGGGCATCGACTCTATAAAAATTGTAGTTTTGTAGCTACAAAACTGTCGCTTACCTGGTTGTCCCTGTTAGGCTGATCCATGAAGTAGTTCTCGTTCTGTGCCAGCCTGGCTCTGACTGATGCAGTGGACCGAGACAGACGATCCATGTACTTGCCCATCGCAGCGTCTTCCAGTGCAGGAACCAGCACTTCTTCTGCCGCTGTATTTAATAAGAAGACAAGTGAGGTGTGAGGATAGGAATCGAGAGGCGATAGAGGGATAGAGAGGTAGAAGGGTAGAGGGGTACAAGAATACAAAAGTTGTTTAGGAAACCAGTTGCGAAACCCCGGTTTCTTAGCAAATTATCTTTTAGACCATTTTATTTTGTGATGGTAAAATCATCCAATGTCAGACACTTACTGACTAAAAACCACTCCGTTCTTACTTCTGCTTTTCGAGCCGGAGAACCTTAGTTCTTCCTACTGGGTAATCCTAATTCCCGATTGGGCTGTCTAAATTTATATACACCACAGACATACGGTGTAAGAAACATTGTGAGGAAACCTGGACTTATAATTTCTAATTTAGTAGAAGAGGCTTTCCTCAGGAACAGCTATACAGAACTTAACGGTCATTTCTTCTCCGTGTGCGAAGAGGCCGTTTTTCAGCAAATTACAGATACTTTATAAAACACCAAATTAATTCTAACGTGAAACAACGCTTGCGTTGTGTGAGTAAGGTTATCGGAGGCCCCATTACCCCCTTACCAATCTTCCCAATCCCCGATTCCCCAACAACCCTTAAATTCCTAATCCCAAAAGGCCGGCAACGCACTTGTAACGCCTCTGGTGTTTTAAGTGTCCATGGGCGGCGATTGCTTACCATCCGGTGATACGTCTGCTTGTTTACCGACTTAAACCATAAAAACCTGATTTGATTAGTCTTCGCTTACCTCCACCTTCCTCTTCGCCTTCTGCCTTCTCCTTGGGAGGTCCTCCCCTCTTTTCGCGCAGGACTGTAGTCAGCTCATTGATGACTTTCACCGGGTACAGCTTGTATGGTGCTATACACTGCTTCGGGTCCAGACCTCCTTGACGAGCTGTTTGGAACGTCAAGCATATATCATGGCCGTCATGTAACATGGGCTACAAGCTGTCTACTGCCCCATAGCAATGACTGCACGGTTGGTGCGGTGGCTGGGCAACTGGCTGCCGCGCAACGGGCGGCGGGTTCGATTCCCGCACGGAGCAACTCTTTGTGTGATCCACAAATTGTTGTTTCGGGTCTGGGTGTCATGTGTATGTGAACTTGTATGTTTGTAAACGCACCCACGACACGGGAGAAAATACTAGTGTGGGGCAATTTAAAAAAAAATTACTAGCCCGAATGCATCGCTAGGTTGGAAGCGACCTGCGACCTTCATCAGATCAACTGCTGTATTATTTTAAGAGCGGGAGAGCCATGCTTCCGCGCGAATGGGCCGGCTCGACCGAAATGATACTACGGCGTTGTGTGATTGAGGTTACCGGAGGCCCTATTATCCCCATTCCCAATGTTCCCAATCCCAGATTTCCCAATAACCCTTAAATTCCTAACCCCCAAAAGGCGTCTGGTCTTTCGAGTTTCCATCGGCGAAGGCGATTGCTTACCATCAGGTGATCCGTCTGCTCGTTTAGCGGCTTAGACCATAAAAAAATCCATAGGTATTATAATAAAAGATAGTTTTTCAAGAAAGACATAAATAAATAGTATTTTGTCAGAGTGGTTTGTCTAGAATATAGACCTAATACTTACTGAGCTTATCGATAAACTCTCCAGGACTGGCGGCCACAATGAGCACTGGACATGACTCCGGCGGCACCGCTTCTGGCTCTGGCTCTGGTTTCTCTTCACCCTCTGAAATACATACATAAACTCACACCTTTTCAGAAACTACAGAGCGCCACCTACTACGCTCCTTACATACTTCTTTAGCTTCCATCACATTCATACATCTGATGGTATACAGAAACTACAGAGCGCCACCTACTGCGCTCCTTACATACTTCTTTAGCTTCCACCACATTCATACATCTGATGGTATACAGAAACTACAGAGCGCCACCTACTACGCTCCTTACATACTTCTTTAGCTTCCATCACATTCATACATCTGATGGTATACAGAAACTACAGAGCGCCACCTACTGCGCTCCTTACATACTTCTTTAGCTTCCATCACATTCATACATCTGATGGTATACAGAAACTACAGAGCGCCACCTACTGCGCTCCTTACATACTTCTTTAGCTTCCATCACATTCATACATCTGATGGTATACAGAAACTACAGAGCGCCACCTACTGCGCTCCTTACATACTTCTTTAGCTTCCATCACATTCATACATCTGATGGTATACAGAAACTACAGAGCGCCACCTACTGCGCTCCTTACATACTTCTTTAGCTTCCATCACATTCATACATCTGATGGTATACAGAAACTACAGAGCGCCACCTACTGCGCTCCTTACATACTTCTTTAGCTTCCATCACATTCATACATCTGATGGTATACAGAAACTACAGAGCGCCACCTACTGCGCTCCTTACATACTTCTTTAGCTTCCATCACATTCATACATCTGATGGTATACAGAAACTACAGAGCGCCACCTACTGCGCTCCTTACATACTTCTTTAGCTTCCATCACATTCATACATCTGATGGTATACAGAAACTACAGAGCGCCACCTACTGCGCTCCTTACATACTTCTTTAGCTTCCATCACATTCATACATCTGATGGTATACAGAAACTACAGAGCGCCACCTACTGCGCTCCTTACATACTTCTTTAGCTTCCATCACATTCATACATCTGATGGTATACAGAAACTACAGAGCGCCACCTACTGCGCTCCTTACATACTTCTTTAGCTTCCATCACATTCATACATCTGATGGTATACAGAAACTACAGAGCGCCACCTACTGCGCTCCTTACATACTTCTTTAGCTTCCATCACATTCATACATCTGATGGTATACAGAAACTACAGAGCGCCACCTACTGCGCTCCTTACATACTTCTTTAGCTTCCATCACATTCATACATCTGATGGTATACAGAAACTACAGAGCGCCACCTACTACGCTCCTTACATACTTCTTTAGCTTCCATCACATTCATACATCTGATGGTATACAGAAACTACAGAGCGCCACCTACTGCGCTCCTTACATACTTCTTTAGCTTCCATCACATTCATACATCTGATGGTATACAGAAACTACAGAGCGCCACCTACTACGCTCCTTACATACTTCTTTAGCTTCCATCACATTCATACATCTGATGGTATACAGAAACTACAGAGCGCCACCTACTGCGCTCCTTACATACTTCTTTAGCTTCCATCACATTCATACATCTGATGGTATACAGAAACTACAGAGCGCCACCTACTGCGCTCCTTACATACTTCTTTAGCTTCCATCACATTCATACATCTGATGGTATACAGAAACTACAGAGCGCCACCTACTGCGCTCCTTACATACTTCTTTAGCTTCCATCACATTCATACATCTGATGGTATACAGAAACTACAGAGCGCCACCTACTGCGCTCCTTACATACTTCTTTAGCTTCCATCACATTCATACATCTGATGGTATACAGAAACTACAGAGCGCCACCTACTGCGCTCCTTACATACTTGTTTAGCTTCCATCACATTCATACATCTGATGGTATACAGAAACTACAGAGCGCCACCTACTGCGCTCCTTACATACTTCTTTAGCTTCCATCACATTCATACATCTGATGGTATACAGAAACTACAGAGCGCCACCTACTGCGCTCCTTACATACTTCTTTAGCTTCCATCACATTCATACATCTGATGGTATACAGAAACTACAGAGCGCCACCTACTACGCTCCTTACATACTTCTTTAGCTTCCATCACATTCATACATCTGATGGTATACAGAAACTACAGAGCGCCACCTACTACGCTCCTTACATACTTCTTTAGCTTCCATCACATTCATACATCTGATGGTATACAGAAACTACAGAGCGCCACCTACTACGCTCCTTACATACTTCTTTAGCTTCCATCACATTCATACATCTGATGGTATACAGAAACTACAGAGCGCCACCTACTACGCTCCTTACATACTTCTTTAGCTCCTTACATACTTCTCCTTAGCTTCCATCACATTCATACATCTGATGGTATACAGAAACTACAGAGCGCCACCTACTGCGCTCCTTACATACTTGTTTAGCTTCCATCACATTCATACATCTGATGGTATACAGAAACTACAGAGCGCCACCTACTGCGCTCCTTACATACTTCTTTAGCTTCCATCACATTCATACATCTGATGGTATACAGAAACTACAGAGCGCCACCTACTGCGCTCCTTACATACTTGTTTAGCTTCCATCACATTCATACATCTGATGGTATACAGAAACTACAGAGCGCCACCTACTGCGCTCCTTACATACTTCTTTAGCTTCCATCACATTCATACATCTGATGGTATACAGAAACTACAGAGCGCCACCTACTGCGCTCCTTACATACTTCTTTAGCTTCCATCACATTCATACATCTGATGGTATACAGAAACTACAGAGCGCCACCTACTGCGCTCCTTACATACTTCTTTAGCTTCCATCACATTCATACATCTGATGGTATACAGAAACTACAGAGCGCCACCTACTGCGCTCCTTACATACTTCTTTAGCTTCCATCACATTCATACATCTGATGGTATACAGAAACTACAGAGCGCCACCTACTCTGATGGTATACAGAAACTACAGAGCGCCACGCTCCTTACATACTTCTTTAGCTTCCATCACATTCATACATCTGATGGTATAACTTACCACCGCCGGCTTCTTCATCGTCTTCCTCTCCTGCGTCGCCAGCGCTCTCGCCAGTCATCTCATCCTTCAGTCGCTGCAGCCTCAGCTCATCACCTGGTAACATTCAGCTAATCAGTTGATCTTTCATTTTAACTCCTCATTGCTGGCTATGGAAGTAATGATTGTTTGGATACGGCCTTTGATTTGCTCCTTACATCCGTACTCAGTTTTATGGTTACATAACCCAGTCTTTATATTTGAAACAAAATCGTTATTGAGGAATAGTTTAAAGTAATCATTAAATGAGAAGACATAAAAGAGAAGAAAGAAAGTCGTGGTGGAGCGGAGATTTAAGACGCCCACTCCTCATATATGAGTGTCCGAAACCTACCAACGGCACGTACCAATGTGACGTTTTCCGAGTTGTACACATGACATGTACTTTCTAAGATTATTTAGACACCACTGACTGATGGAAAATATCGTGAACAAACCTAGACTTATAATTTCTAATTATAAGTTTGAAATGGCCAACCCGGATTGAGCAAGCGTGGTGATTAATGCTCAAACTTTCTCCGTGCGAGAAGAGGCTTTTTTTCAGCAGTGGCAAATTTATGGGCTGTCGATTTGATTGATGATTATGTAAATCATAAATATTTCTTAGTACGGAAGTCTCCAATATCTAACTATCTAAAACAAAACAATGCTATTTTAAAATGACCCCATTTTCTTCAATCATACACTCCTGGAGTCCTACTCTAATTCAACGAAAAACGAAGATTCATCCGAAACTTCACAAGTTTCGTACTACAATAAAATTCCATTTATCGCGAACATTTGTAAACAAAAATGAACGAATGAAACGAAGATAAATAAATAGGTTTTGATTTGAAATAAAAAATAAAACATTATTTTAAGTAATTTTATTAGTACCTACATCAATAAATTCTACGGCCGAAGATTAAACGCAACAACCCTTAAATTCCTAATTCCCAAAATGCCGGTAACGCACTTGTAAAGCCTCTAGTGTTTCAAGTGTCCATGGGCGGCGGCGATTGCTTACCATCAGGTAATACGTCTGCTCGATTACCGGCATGTCTCATAAAAAAAAAACGGAAACTTCGCATTCGAGAACCGGAGTAGCCCTACTGATCAGCTCACATCTTACCTTTCTTAATCCTCTGTGTGGTCAGCAGCCCTTTGACCAGTGTAGGTGCAGGGTCGAAGGCCACCACTTTACCACCGGCTGCCATCCACAGCCCGAGCTGGTGGTAGTCGCCAACGAGCAACGATATGGTCGTGGGTTTCGTGGTGTCATACCACATTTTGAAGAGCAGATCCTTCATGTCTGTATAATTAATAAAATATTGGGTGTAAGTGAGGTCACTAATACTATTATTAGAACTTGAGACGGGATATTTACCATGTTTATT
Source organism: Spodoptera frugiperda (assembly GCF_023101765.2). Lineage (NCBI taxonomy): Eukaryota > Metazoa > Arthropoda > Insecta > Lepidoptera > Noctuidae > Spodoptera > Spodoptera frugiperda. The sequence continues at coordinate 1,375,193 of NC_064232.1, read as the reverse complement.
TGTGTCTAAGAGTTTCCGATATTTCGGCACTAATAAAATATTATTATTTTTTCATTAAAAACTTTAAAACTCTATTGTATTTTGGTGGCATATTTAATAATATAAGTGCCATAATTAATTGCAAACTTAAACACTAAACAAAATACTTAAAAACTTAACCATAAAAATTAACAACAGTAACTAAGAATTGGGTAGTTTCCTAGGTCAAAAATTAATTATTTTGACTTTTCAATACAATAGAATATCTCAATATAATCGTACTTTCATTCATTAATTTGGCGACATACATACTCAATTTTTTAATTTTTTCTTGCAATTTTTTGCGAAACGAGTATGCTATTTGACGTAAAATAGTATATGTCTAGTTAAATAATAGATTATCTTTACAACTCACGTTTCATCTCTTCTTTCTCTTCTTCTTCTCCTTCTCCTAAGCCTTCTTTGCCGCCGCCACCACCTTCGCCTTCCTATGCAAATACATCGTCATCATCAATAAGGAGTGTTATACTTCGGCACCAATGGGCGGACTTGACCGGAGTGATACCACGGCCGAGCAGAAAACCGATGTGAAACAACACTTGTGTTGTGTTTCGTTGTGTGAGTGAGGTTACCGTAAGCCCAATTACCCCCCTTTCCAATCTCCGATTCCCCAACAACCCTTAAATTCATGACCCCCTAACGACCGACTCGAACGACGAATTTGTTTGTTTAGATATTTTTCCGTCAATCACGATAAAACTACTAAACGGGTTATAAGCTAACTTAGATGATAGAATACTTTTTTATCCCATAGAAACGCGGGCAAAGCCGGTAGCCATAGGCGTAGCCGAGGGGGGGGTCGATATCCCCCCCCCGAAAATGCGTACCTAGGCATTACAGAGCGTTATTTTTCTAGTTAGCATAGTACATCCCCTGTTTGGCAAAGGTCTCTATGACTACCTATGAATCTGTTTATTACATAAATTCCTTTTCTCATTCTCATGTATGAAGGTTTTTTTTTTTGGTCACACATTTAATGGGTCGACTTTCTTGAACCCCTCCTGATACTAAAACCTGGCTACGCCTATGCCGGTAGCAGAAGCTTAAGCAACGTAATGCCACAAACGACTCACTCCTGGCGTCTCGTCCGGCAATCGCAGCGGCAGTCTCACAGCCTCACCGAGCTCTATGGAGAAAGTGTTGGCGCCCATCTCAAACTTCTCAGTCAGATCTTCCGGCTCGATAGTGTTGCGACCGGTCTTCTTTATGTGGTTCAGATAGTAGTCTGCTCCGGCGTCTGTGGGAGAAAGCGGTGCATTGAAGAGTGAGAGGAAGATTTTCGGTGTGATCTCAAATACTACATTTATCTGTGTTTTCTGATGGGTATAACCTGGGTGTCTTTAAGGCCCGAGTGAATAGGTTGCTTATGGCAACTACTATGCGGCCTACGATGGAGCACGTGCAGACGTGCATCATCACTTACCATCAGGCGAGATAGCGGCCAAACGTCGACTCATTAAATGTAAAAAAAAAAACGTCATTCCTTTTATCTCCGAAGGAGTAGGCAGAGGTGCACATTACGGCACGTAATGCTGCTATACAATGTACACCCAATTTTCAACATTTGTGTTATGCATAAGTCCTATGTAATAGGGGGTTAATTTATAACACTAAAATTATAAATGTGAAAGTTCCTCTGTTGGAATGTTTGTCCGTCAATCACGCTGAAACTACTGAACGGATTTTGATGTAATTTGGTATACAGACACGCCCTTAAAGGGTTAAAATCCTGTTATGACATCTGCTCTTGTAGTTGCTACATACTGTAGATGATAACTTACCGAGGAAATTAAACATATGGTCTTGGTGCATGTGAGGTGGAGGCACAGACTCGGTGGCAGCCGCGAAGGCAGCTGCAGCAGGCAGGCCGATCGTCCTTCCAGCCATATCATCGGCCTGTGGACAAACATTTTTAAAATGTTTAATTATTGTGGGTTGTAAGCTCGAACGCATATCAAAAACATAAAAATCTTAGAACTAAAACTGCATTAGGATGTTTTTGAGCAGAATTAGGCTATGTAGCTATATTATGAAGATGTAATAGTTAAGCTATGAAACTATGTGACTGTTTCCATTGATACTAAGCTATGTAGCTGTGCGAGGAAGATGCGCAGCTCGAGTTTGCAATGTATCGTTAGTAGGAAAGCCATCCACTGCACGTATATTTCCATACAAAAAAAAAAAACTGTTATGTACACGTCAATGAAAGGCAGAGATCTGGTAACGACTGCTTTATTAGAAAATATAGTTTACCCACATACATATTAATATTTGGTATTATTCAGATACCGACATAACAAAACATATCAAATGTATAAAAAAAGGGAGAAATTATCCAATGATTTCTCCCGCCTCGGATGACGCGAGAGGGGAGTGTCAGACTCTTACCGACTAAAAACCACCCCGTTCCTACTCCTACGCTTCAACCCGCTAGGTAGTCCGCAACTATCTATTAGACTATAGATCTTAGATCTTAATACTGGTTAATCCTGATACCTGATTGGGTTGTGTAAGATTATATAGACACCGCAGACTTACGGTATAAACATTGTGAGGAAACCTTTTTTATTTTAGTGGGCGGGGGGAATCATCAAATGACTTCTCCAGCCTTGGTTGAGGCGGGAGAGAGTGTCAGACTCTTACTGACTAAAACTACCCCGTTCCTACTCCTGCTTTTCGAGCCGGAGCCCCGGTAAACCCGCTAGGTAGTCCGCAGCTACCTACATAATTCCTATCTCTGATTATAACTTATGTGTTGGGTATGATGATAAAAGTACTAACTCCTGAATCGTCGGAAAAGCCTATGTTCATCGTTGAAGCAAACGACATTTGCCTGGTAAGTGCCATCTCTCTGCGCGACCTCGTAAAGCCAACTGTCTGTCCAAAGCCCGGTAAACTGTGGGAGAGACAGATGACCGATTAATACAATTCGAAAAAAAAATTACTCAAGCGGCATTCGAACCTGTTGCTATGAACCAAGTGTCATTAAGCGTTTGTCTAGTGACTAATGTCAATATTTACGTTAATCCCATATTAAAGGTAAGCGTCGACAGACCTGCATCGTCCGCATCGTACGCATCGTCCGCATTCCGTATGACGTCATCAGTACGCATCGCATGTAGGTATTGCTGATGACGTACGATGCGTACGATGCGGGCATGTGAACGCTTACCTTGAAAGACCATTGGTTTGCTTTTGGCTCATAGCACTCTTAAGGCAGTTGTCCCACCGGCAACGATGAACGAGTAACGAGTAGAGCTAGAACTAGAAACGAGTTAAGCGAGACGTGGCGAGCGAGTGTGTAGTTCTGATATTTGTGTAGCTCGGCTATAAGCGAGTGTGCGAGTGAGGCGGGCGATTACACGCACTACGATACGCACTGTAGAGAAATGACCACTGGTTGCTCGCTCGGCGTGAGTTTTAATCGCTTGGCGAGTGTCGCCGAGCGAGTGTTATCTTTCATAGCTCTTGTCGCTCAGCGACAAACTAGTGAAGCGAGCACTCGCCGGCAGTGTGAACAGTCAGCGATCAACTATTTGTATATGCATCTCTTTTGTTTACACGGAAAGTATATCTATTGTACGTTTCTTGAGCGAGAAAATAGCCGATAGTCAGTCGTTCACTCGCCGTTGGTGGGACAACTGCCTAAATTACAATTTGGCAATGAAATAGCCAAAGTTCGAATCCCGCTTGAATAGAATGTCATTTATTCTATGAATTAATTATAATTTGGAATTTTGATTTAAATCGTGCATAACTTATTTGGCTTTTGAGATTTAGTTTTTTTTTTAATATTTAGGGCCTATTTCCATTGGGAAATGTGATAGGCATTGGACTAGATAGCCTCTATGTACTTGATAAAGAAGAAAGAACGTAATTTGTATCAACTATCTGTCACATAAATTCATCGGGTACTTATATGGAGATTGTAAAACAGCCGTGGCGGTAGACTTTTGTCAAAATGTTCTATACAGCTACATTCTAAAGCCTAAACTCTAAAGATGGTCATATTGGTCATAACCTAACTAAAAATTCACGGTTTACTTACGTAAATGAATGGAGTAAAGCTCTACTAGTTTGGGGTCAAAAAGTAGGCTACGCGACGCTGCGCGTCTGTGCACGCTGTTTATGATGAAGAGTCCCTCTGTGACTCGAAACTAGTAGAGCTTTTCTCCATTTACCTCTGGTCTGCGGGTATAATTACGTGAGACAATACAATAGGCATGTTTCCTACTAGTCAAATTCAATACTTTTTTCGAAACGTCAAAAACGATATTTTTCTATGAACTTTGTATGAAATACTCTATTATGACGTCATAAGATTTTGACGTCAAATAGCAGACTTGTTTCTAAAAATTTAGCTAGAAAAAAATCGAAAACGAAGTAGTTCATCAAATTCATAAATGAGATTATTTTTGAATATTTTATTGTATTAAAAAGTTGTAATAATTTATTTTTGACCCAGTCATCATCCCTATTGTCTCGCGCAGATTTGCACTTCAGCATACTACGGGTTAATGTACGTGAGTAAACTGTGATTTTTAGTTAATTTAGTATGTCTCATCATTATAAAATATGGTAATAAGCCTAAAAACACTTAGTTATAATCACCAATTACCAGTTAATTGGGGGCGAGCCTATCATGACTACCAAAATAAAAAACCAAAAATAAAATTTAAACATAGTCATTAAAAATAAACTCACGCACTCGCCCCGAACGGTGCAACTGCTTTCTGGGAAATACGGATATCGTACTAAGTAAGGTAGTATTGCAACGCTAAAGGAAGTCGTGTAGCAAAGGGTCTATTGCCTTTTATCCCCGAAGAGGCAGGCAGAGATGTATATTAGGGCGCGTAATGCCGCAATACAATGTACACCCACTATCACTATTTATGTTATAAGTCCCATGTAATAGGGGGTGAGCCTATTGCCATATACTGGACACAAATCCAGACTCCGTGCTACTACTGAGAATTATTCGGAAAACTGAAAAAAAGCCCAGTAACACTTTGCCCGATCCGGAAATCGAACCCGAGACCCCTTGTCCGGCACTCTACCAGCTAGGATTATTTTATAATCATTGTCGACAACGATAATGTCAAATCATCAGTCATTTAAATTGTAGCAGTTCTGCTGATTGGACTATAGCTGGTTTTCCACCAAAGATGTGCTATGCTACGTTGCTGTGGATGCGTTTGGCTTCCACCAATCATATTCATTGGTACACATAGCTTAGCACTGGTGGAAACGGTTTCAACTAAGATATGTTTTTTATATAGAAAGATGCGTGCTATGGATGGCTTCCCTACTATCGATACATCGCATACTGGAGCTGCGTATCTTCCTTGCACAGCTACATAGCGCAGCATCAGTGGAAACGGTCACATAGTTTTCCAGATTAGCTACATCTATGGTAGCATAGAAATTATTTTTTGTAAAAGTACCATATACATTCCACGGAGGCCCAATTCCCCTCTTCCCAATCTTCCCAATCCCCGATTCCCAAACAACCCTTAAATTCCTAACCACCAAAAGGCAACGCACTTGTAAAGCCTCTGGTGTTTCAAGTGTCCATGGGCGGCGGCGATTGCTTACCATCAGGTGATACGTCTGCTCGTTTAATACACTGTCCATCCTTTTAACTATCTTCACTTAAAAAATCACGTTAATTCGTCGCTCCATTTTGTCTTGAAAGACGGACAAACAGACAAACTCTTCAGCTTTATATAAGTACTAGCAAACACGCCCCAGTTTCGCATGGGTGCAATGATGATAAATTACGAATGTATTATACATATAAACCGTGCTCTTGAATCACTCTATCTATTAAAAAAACCGCATCAAAGTCCGTTGCGTAGTTTTAAAGATTTAAGCGTACAAAGGGACACAGGGACAGAGAAAGCGACTTTGTTTTATACTATGTAGTGTTTGTAGGTACTTACATTGATGCCGGCTTTCTCAGCCGCTTTGCCGATGGCTGCGTTCTCACCTCGAGGTCCCATCATGATGGCGGCCGTCCCCTTGTTGATCCATTCAAAGGCCTTGCTCTGAAAACAAATTACATCTTTAATTTTAGGTACGGATTATGAACCCACACCATACACACTACTAAAGAAGGACCAAATTAAAAGTATCTACCCTTAACTGACGAGCATGCATGAAAAGACTGATGACTGTTGATGAAGCGAAAGAGGTGTGGAAGATTCGTAGCAATTGGCGGTCCATTGTCTCTGCCTACCCCCATAGAAGACAGGCGTGAGGTTATGTATATATGTACTACAGACACCAGCATCTTATAAATGGCCACTGCTGACAATAGGGCTCTACTCACACAAAGAAGGTTTGAACATTAATTACCACGCTTGCTTGTAATCAAAAATTATAATATCCACAAGTTGTTTTCCTTCTCCGTTTGTCAGTGGTGTCTAAACAATCTTAGAAAATAGATATAACTTCGAAAATTGAAGCATGAGGAGCAGATGTAGTTGTTTCACGCCAGTGTCATGGTTGAATTTGTAGGTTCAAAACCTACGAACGGCAAGTGCTAATGTGACTTTTCCGAGTTATATGTATTTTGAGGTCGAACATAGATATCACTTCGGTCGAGCCGGCCCATTCGTGCCGAGAATAATACTTCCCGCCCTGGGTGAGGCGAGAGGGAATGTCAGACACTTACTGACTAAACCACAGCGACACTTTAAGTCTTTCGCAGTTCCAAGGCAGGCTTTAGCCCTAGCCCCTTCTGTGGTGGTCAAATGTCTTGATATTGATACTCACTTCTAGCTTAGTCTCCGGAGCTCCGATCTCCATATTGAGTTTAGTTGCAGTGATGGCGACAGGCGATATGTTGAAGCTGTCGTCGCTGCCTGGCGCGAGGTTGCTCAGCAGCACGTCGGCTAGTTCACTCTCCTTGCCTTTTATACGGACGAGGCAGGCTGTGGCACGGGGCTCCTCTGATGGTAGACCTGTGGAGACGTGATAAACCCCTTAATAACTCAAAGTCAAAGTCAAAATTATTTATTTCAATTAGACCAGAAAGGCACTTTTGAACGTCAAAGCAAATATAATAATATTAATAACGTCAGTCTGTCGGTCAGTCCTCTAGTGAAGCTATTTGTTCGTTCCAAAGTGTAGATTCCTATGGAGAAAAACGAGCAAGAAACTCCATAGGTTACTCTTTTCCAATCAGATTCACAACACAATTCTTGGTTACATTGTTTCGATTGCTTCGACTGTTTTTTTTTTAAACGTACCCACGCTAGTATTTGTCTCCTGTGCTACCAGAGATGTGCTGTGTAGGTATGCTACGAAGATGTAATAGCTAAACTGCGATACTAAGTTATGTAGCTGTGCGAGGAAAATGCGCACCTTCAGTATGCGATGTATCGATAGTAGGGAAACCATCCATAGCACGCATCTATACCACGCATCAATAGCACACGTCTTTCCATATAAAAAACAAGCTTAGCCGAGTCCGTTTCCACCAGTGCTAAGCTATGTGTACCAATGAATATGATTGGTGGAAGCCAAACGCATCCACAGCAACGTAACATAGCACATCTTTGAGGGAAAAGCGCTCTAATAGGCCAATGACGCAGTCCCATGTTTCAATATAAATAAATGTTACACGGTTAAAAACCGTTGCGGTTTCACAATTTTCTCGACACAAAATCAAAGATTTTAGAGAACAGAGAGTAAAGTTTTCTAAGAAAAGGAGGATCCTCCGACCAGGCGAGGTGATCGTGCCTGGCGGGATTTTTGCACAACTGTTGTTTATTGAGATTGTCTATCCATGTTTATTCGTATGTAAACTTCATAATAGGGAAGATGCAAAAATAATATTTATGAAAATTTTGTTATTAAAATGCTAAAAAAGAATAAAAGAAGGGCCATAGCAAGGTTTTCATTTTATTTAATGTTGATTTTTATCATAAATTATGAATAAAAAGTTACATGTAAAGAAACGTATTTCAAAACACCAATCAGTGTTTAGTGACGTTACTCCTGCTATGTCAACTATTGACAACTTTGAGTTGTGAACATTTTAAGCGAAAATTATTTTGCATTTATCGGCTAAAAATGGAAGCTGGGTTTATCAAAGCAGATTCTAGGAATCTACCAAAAGTTAGCGTAGACATGGTTGTAACTTTTTTATGGAAAGTGCGGAGTTTTCGAGTGTAGAAATAATATGGCGATAACCCAATCGGCTATGTTCAAATCAAAAGAGTTGGAGAATTATGTATAGTAAAAAGTCGAGTTACGCCGGAGCATGAAATACGTAAAGAAGGTTATCGTGTTACAGCCATTATAAATGAAACGCAAAGCTTGGTTCAGTCCTGCCAATGCGAAGATTGTGCGGCTTCTGAAGGTAAACATTTCAGGTTATTTTAAATAGTTAATCTGTAGCATGGATAATTTAGACTAAAATCTATTTCCAGGTGGGTGTAAGCATGCTGCTGCACTATTGCTATGGTTACACAGAAGATCTGAGGAGCCTCCGATAACGTCCATAACATGTTATTGGAAAAAGACAAAATTATCTATATGTACTTCTAGAAAATCATTTATAAAAGCGATACAATGCTTTTATAAATGAAGTTATGAATGCTGCAAAGAAAGTCTGGATAGATGCTGTGTTTCCAAAATTAAAAGATATTAATTACATGTTTTTTCTGTAACCATTTTGTAGATATTTTAAATAAAACTTTGTTTTTTAAATACTTTTTTTTTATTCAATTTTAATTAAAGGTGATTGCAAATTGACAAGCGCACAACAAATGATTATACTATAGTCTAAATGGGGAATTAGGAAATGATAAACACAGGAATGTGGCTTCAAAAAGCAAACTCACACAGTCTTCTGATCACTCTTTCAATATGAATTCGCAGGCTTGCAATTTTCTTTGACCTTAGTACATCATCTCTTGAACTTTTCTTAGTGTTGCTAACACTAGGTGGTCTTATTAACTGAAATTGCTTGTGCAAATGTGCTTGAAGCCTCTGTCTGCCATGATACAAGCTCCAGGTGGTAAAATGTCTATACATTTTTAGCTTGGAACCACTTTTTTCTCAGTTTGGGATTAGAAGGCCTAGTTAAAAACAATTTATTAGGAAATTTGGTTGAAGTTGATGGACACAATGGCACGAAACATGAGTCAATACGGCTTTTTTTGGTGCTGTTGTTGTAATAACCAGATGTTGATGGGATGTCCATTTTTAGTTTTATCAAAATATATCTTGAAAATAGAGGAAATTTTGAAAAAAGCCAGCGACGGTAACAAACAGTGAACAGTGACAGACATCGACAAACAGGTATGACGTCATCGGAACTATAGGTCCGTTTCCGCGCGAAAATTTAAACTGTCAGTTTCAAAACGCATTTTTTTGCAATAAATTAGGGTTTTTTTTAATTTTTAATATACTTGTGGTCTATTCTACATGGAATGCTTTACAATGAAAACATAAATAAAAATATTGCATCTTCCCTATTATGTACGATGTAGGATCTTTATACGGAAGCGTCCACATATCCGCATCATACGCATCGTACGCATTCCGTAAGACGTCATCAGCAATGCGATTCGTACTGATGACGTCATACAGAATGCGTACGATGCGGGCCTGTGGACGCTTACCTTATAACGTCATCCGTTGACTTGCTCGTCAAGAGTCTAAGTGCGACTTCTGTCATCTGTCACTTGTCCTGTGTCGACACACCTACTCTAGACACTCACCATTCTCATCGCACCCATGAGGATCGAAGAAGTAGAAGTGTCCATCGTGCTTCCATATAGCCGTGGAACCGCCTCGCGCCGTGAACACTCCGTGCGTGTGCTCCTTGAAGAACTGCTTCAGCACGTCCTTCAGAACTGGTGCACCGGCTCCGGCGTCAGGGTTTAGAGTACCTGGACAGTAAGGACATAGGATACATAAATGTTCAATGAATTTTCCACTAAGCACTTTTTTTTTAATACGTTACCCCACATTAGAATTTTCTCCTGTGTCGTGGGTGCGTTTACACACATACAAGTTCACATACACATGACACCCACACCCAAAACAACAATCTGTGAATCACACAAAGAGTTGCTCCGTGGATCCGTGTTTCGGGAATCGAACCCGCTACACGTTACACGGCAGCCAGTTGCCAGCCATAGCGCCAACCGTGCAGTCTAATAAATTTTCCACTAGGTAAGTAGTTACTTCCAGATAGGCTGGTTGGAAGCCACTTGCAGCCTTGGACGTCTTGTGGCTGATATGATGATGTTGAAGCGAACTACATTGCACAGAGAGGTATAAGCATAATTACCCCCTTCCGAATCTTCCCAATCCACAATTCCCCAACAACCCTTAAATTCCTAACCCCAAAATGCCGGTAACGCACTTGTAACGTCTCTGGTGTTTCAAGTGTCCATGTGCGGCGGTGATTGCTTACCATCAGGTGATACGTCTACCCGTTTAAAACTGTGTTCCATAAAAAAACCTCAGTTTTAGAAAAGCCTGCTTACCATTGAACGCACTGTCCATAACTTCGGTCTCTATGCAGTCGTATTCTGATACTTTGAATCTGAAATCGAAAATATTTTTTTATCAAACGGTCTTCCATTTTTATCTACACATAAATAATTTCACCTAAAGTTACTTAGTGTGACGTTTCACGTAAACTATCTCCTTACTTGTAGTAATAGGTGACACTTATTGATTGGTGAAAACCAAAATGTCTACAAATGTGACTTACTTCCATACTCAAAATCATTTAATGATTACTCAAACTATTCTTTAGTAACAATTTTGTTCCGAAAACAATTGCTAAGGACTGGGTTAAGGGTAAGTATCATTAAATGACTCTGAGTGCGGCAGTTACGCCCGAATACTCAAACGCTACTCAATTTTAACACGCTCTCAAATGTAGTTCTATCACTTTCATCTATTATATAAAAATAAGTCGGGTTTTCCTTCCTGATGCTATAACTCGAGAACGCACGAACCGATTTCCATGGTTTTGCATTCGTTGGAAAGGTCTCGGGCTCCGTGAGGTTTATAGCAAAAGAAAAGCAGAAAAACAGGAAACACAGGCGAAACAGAGTTCGCCAGGTTTGCTAGTTCTTTATAAAATGACAGAGATAGCACGATATTTAAGTACAACTAAAAATTGAGTAGCATTTGAGTATTCGGGCATTAGTTCCCTAAATTTCAAAGGTTTCCTTATCCTTAAAAGTTCCTTAGGAGAAGTTGATGAGCACTAAAGTTTAAAACATCACCTGTTCAGGACATCAGCTGCGGCCAAGGTACCACCAGAGGAGGCTTCGCCAGACCCAGCGTCTTCCTCCTCAGGGCCACCTTCCTCGAAGGACTTCGGAGAGTCCAAGCTGATGCCCATCTTCTCAAGATGTTCCATCGTGCTTTGGTATAAGATATCTCCGCGCACGAGGGTCTATGGCAAAATCAGAAGTCAAATTATATATTTGAAGATCAAGGAAAAGCAACGTCACGCCTTTTATCCCCGAAGGGGTAGGCAGAGGTGCTCATTACGACACGTAATGCCGCTATACAATGTACACCCACATTTCACAATTTATGCTGTAAGTCCCATAAAATAGGGGGTGAGCCTATTGCCATATACCGGGCACATTTCCAGACTCCGTGCTACTACTGAGAAATTTTCGAAAGACCGAAAAAAGTTCAGTAATACTTTGCCCGACCCGGGAATCGAACCCGAGACCCCTTGTTCGGCAGTCGCACTTGCAACCACTCGGCCAACGAGGCAGTCGAGTCAAGCGTGTTCTCCTCCTTCTATCTCACCTCATCAACATCATCAGAGGTCCAGTCAGCAGGATCTACAACTTGCGTCATGGCGAGGGCTGCGATGGAGACAGGTGTGGCCTGTCTACCGCGGTGCTCCTCAGGGAACCGAGCGTCAGCCTCGTGGAAACTGCCGCGGACTATCCAACGACCTGGAGCCACCGCTGTGGTGGGGAAACGAAGAGTGTTAGTTTTCTGGGGTTTTATTGATCATAAAATGAATTCTGGGTGAGGCGTGTGGAAGTGTCAAACTAAGTGGTCATCCGTAGCTCTGGTATTTATCGTAGCCGTTTTTTATGGGGGAACATCATCCAATGACTTCTCCCGCCTTGGACGACGCGAGAGGGGGAGTGTTAGACTCTTACTGACTAATAACCACCCGGTTTCTGCTGCTGCCTTTCGCGCCGGAGCCCCGATAAACCCGCTGGGTAGTCCGCAGCTCCGGATCTTGTAGTACCCTTGGATTAGCAACTTTTCAGGTTTACTTAGGCTACGGTATCCGCTTACTGTCAATCGGATCGTAAACTTTAATTTTTGCTATCAATATTTTTATCCGCTTTGGGGTAGGTAGAGATGCTAAAAATACAATGTTCGCCCACTTTTCATCAGTTATGTTATAAGTTCCATATGCCAGAGAGTGAGCCTATTACCGTATACCAGACACAATTCCAGACTTTGTTCTACTACTAAATAATTTCGGAAAAACCGAATAAACCCCTATACTTTACTCTAAAATCAACCCAAGACCTCTTGTGCGGCCACTCCCAATACCATCATAAAAACACAATGTAAAAGGGTGTCTAAACAACATCTAGCACTTACGCGGTTCGAAAAGCAGGAGTAGGAACGGGGTGGTTTTTAGTCAGTAAGAGTCTGACACTCCCTCTCGCCTCGTCCAAAGCGAGAGAAGTCATTGGACGATTTTGCCCCCTCAAAAAAAAAAAACACTCACGCTTCATCTTATTGACAGGCTCAGGCATGTCAACGCTCTGCTGGGTGACAGCGACGTCGCTGATGCTGAACGGTTTCCGCTTCATGTTGGCCACGTTGTCCATGAAGTGCTCGCAGAGACGAGACACCCTCGGGAAGTACATCACGCAGCCTTTGCCTCCGTCTTGAAGCCCCACCTAGTATCAAGGTCACATCACATCACACCAGGATCTACAGTAGATACAACCATGCAAACACCGGAACACTGAAGTCTAACGTCCCAGGGACATGAATGACTGTCTTGGATCCCGCAACGTAATAAATCAGAAGATATTATTAGAGGAGAAGAAGAAATATGCAACGTCACACCTTTTATCCCCGAAGGGGTAGGCAGAGGTGCACATTACGGCACGTAATGCCGCTATACAATGTACACCCACTTTTCGCCATTTGTGTTGTAAGTCCCATGTAATAGGGGGTGAGCCTATTGCCATATAGGTACTGCCGTACTGGGCACAATTTCATTATTGAGAAATTTTTCGAAAAACCGAAAAAAGCTCAGTAATACTTTGTCCGACCCGAACACCTTTATCCGGCAGTCGCAGTAGCGACCACACAACCATATAGAGGCAGTAGAAGAAAAAACTAAATACTTAGTTAAAATGCAACTTACCCTAGTGCCATATCTGTCAGCTGGCCACGGGTGGTACAGGTAATACTTGCCACCCTCGAACCAGATCGCCGTCTCGTATTCTCCAGGAACCTGGCAATTAATGGATACAGAGCTTAGTTTAGAGGGTTTTGAGTTAGAGAGAATTTGTTTCATGTTGGCCAGCTCTTATGAATGAACCAATCAGAGCGAGCGAGATCTCGATTCAATCTCATTCAAATAGTGAGAGAGGTTACCCGAAGACCAATTTCCCGCCTTCGGAATCTTCCCAATCCCCGATTCCCCAACAACCCTTAAATTCTTAACGCCTCTGGACTCCATGGGCGGTAGCGATTGCTCACCATCAGGGGCCTTAGTCTGCTATTACAATTGTGTCAGAATGGTCGATCACTGATCAGTGCAAGAGGGACGGAGCTATGTAGGTTGTATAGCTCTTGCTAGATCAGTGATCGACCATTCTGACACAATTGTAATAGCAGACTAAGGCCCCAGGTCGTCTGTCTGCTCGTTTGCCGGCTTATGTCATATAGAGGTATAAAATTAATATAAGTGACTTGACTTTGAGAATAACTTTGATATTGAATTCAATTTGAACTTTGACGTTGCATTATTTGGCCTATTGACTTTTTTACTTTGTCCGATTTAAGGCGCTGTGCATAGTCAAAATAGGATTGATTTAACAGTGTTTTTGCCCAATGTTTACATGTCAGAGCAACAAAAAAAATATATGTTAATCTTGATCATTTTTATAAATGGACCACCTTCTTCAAAACACGTTTTCTATAAATTTTCTCGATAGAAAAAAATCATAAACTAACCATTTAAATTTAAATTCTAGCCATTGTAACTATATTATTTATGAACATATCTTAATAAAATTAATAACAGTGACGTAATTTAAAATAATAAAAGGATCTGCCGCATTTATTTATCGATTGAAATGAGATATTTGTAAGGATTAATATAATTCATGATAAATAACTCAGAACGAATCGAACAAAATGTCGTCCGATCATGACATCTATTCGTTTCTCTTTCATTCCAACGCGGACCGGCAGTGACCGCTAAGGCGCGCTGCTTGGTGGACCTATGTCAGTTTGTGTCAATCGCCGCTCAGAAAATAATCATTCACTAACATATCTTTTTGCTGTTTGTAATATTTTATTTTGTAATTAGCATTTTCTAAGTTGGGTTGTCAGTATATTTTTTTGTACGAAATCAATTTGAATTATAAGTTGTGTAAATACAATTAATTTTTTCTTATACTATTACCGCGTAGCATGGTGCAGATGACACATTCAGTAACGTTCCGTATCATTCTTAAAAGGAGAAGGGGACTTTTGGGCCCAGCAGTTAACTAGTTGAAATGTATATTAAAAAAAACCGTCATATTTTTCTAAGGGAAATCACAAAATATGGTACCTTGTTTCTATCTAGGAAGCGAGAAAACTTAAATTAAGTTGTGTAATAATGTATGTAAAATAATGTATGTATAACGTACTCTTTGATTTAAACTTCTTAAAACACTTCTGTCTGACTTCAGTCAGTCACCGATTGACAGATGACACTTTCCCTATACTTATTATACTCTTTGGATGACACTCGTTCGTTGTGTTTCGTTCTAAGTGCGCACGTATTTTCCATGTTTTATTGTTTAACCCCACGACCTCGGCTTTATAAAGGACTTTTGACGGATCTTGAATCTATAAATTACCTGACTCGCTATTTTGGACAACTGCAACAAGCCTATCAATCGAATATTGACGACATAGATCGCTGTGTAAATTGTACGATTGCGACTGGTCGCTGTAACTCTATTGGCAGAAGAGTCTTGGAAGATGAGGCGACTTTATCAGTTATTCGTCAGTGGCGTGCATCTCAGCCTGTATAATATGGTATCTCAGTTGGGAAAGATACCAAGAAAATATACGTACCCCGAACCCCTACACAATTCTAAGATGACATTCTCCTAATTATTCAAGATGATTAATACATATTTTATACTAATATTGGTGTTTTATTTATATATCCTCCTGTCCCTTTTTTAGTTTTTAAAAGGTTAGTGCCTACCTACTGCTTCTAAGGGCCTATGCACACCACGTTTTTTAAACGCGCCGGGGCCGCGCATTTGTATCGATACAAACGACAACAAACTGCTCTGTAGGAGAAAAACGCACCGTCGACGCGTGTTTGTAGCGATACAGTCGCGATGCAAACGCGCGTGTGTAGTGACACAGACACGCGTGTGTAGCAATGCAAACGCGCGTGTTATCGATCCACACGCGCTAGTGCCGCGCGTTTGCATCGATACAAACGACAACAAACTGCACTACAGGAGAAGAGAACGGCCGGCGACGCGCGCCCCTAAGTGCAGAATATTGAATGTAAAAACTTGTATTCGACTGTAGCGACTGTTCGGGGCGCTGAAGAGCCAAACGTGTCAGATCTTCGACACGTCACACACGCTCCTTGCTTACAACCATAACACAACCAAAATTATTCAAAAGTATTTCGTAAAAAACACAAAAAATGATATAATATAACCTCACTTTTACTACATTAGGTACATATAACTTGATTCAACTAACACATATTGAAAGCAAATTCAATGTACGCTGCGAGTATCGATAGCGATAAAAAAGATCTTTCTAATGTCCATCCCTAATCATGTGGTACTGAGAGACGTCAACGTCATACAGGCAACTGTCACTAGCGCAAAAACTATAGTAGTAGTAAGTTTATGTAAATTATTGTTCGATTTCGGTTTTAGTCATAAAAAAAACAAAATAAAAAAATAAATAAAAATAAAATAAAAATGTATACAACATAATAATTGAAAAAATAAGAAAACAAAAACTAATACGAGTAATGAGATTCGATCTTAAGGATCACGGAACGCGATTCTAGACAGCAACGCATTGGGCCAATCGTCCATGAAACTATGGAAGCGAAATTACGCTCCTAAATAAAATGGAATACGCGTATCAATGACATTTGCGCGGTGCACCCCTCAGTACACGAGACCCACTTCACCTGCTTCACCCCCTCAAATACATAAAAGTCGTCTATTCACCGCGCCTTAACGTCTCCCGTTCTGAATTTGCTTTAATTTATTCAACGTTGCACTTTTTCACGTTGCTTTTTCCTGACGTTGCTATTTCTTACTCTACCGTTTGCGGACATTGTCCTTTTGAAATCATCTTTTATGACGTTTGTATTTTACTTAAGTTCGCTTTTTTGTTTTTTTTTTTTTTTATTGATATCTACATCCCATACTTTGCTCTTTTTGGCGTTGAAAAAAATACAGTACAATGCGCGAAATTACGCCCACCACGACAAAATCTAGAACAGCTACATCTACAGTTCTTAGAAATCCACTTACTTGTAAGACCCCCGAGTCAGACTCCTTGAAGAAGTGTTCGAGCCCTCTACAGAGATCAAATACTTTCGGGTTATTGGATAACAACTTGCCCCAGACGGCGATACCTCGAATCTAAACAAAATATATACATTAAAAAATCTAAAACATGCTCTTAATCATTAATGTTTTCGTCATCAGGAGAAATTGATATAATCATTTCAAATGTCGGAAACGCGCTACAAACCTTTAATTCCTAACCCCCAAAAGGCTGACAACGCACTTGTAACGCTTTTGGTGATTCGGGCGTCCATGGGCGGCGGCAATTGCTTACTATCAAGTTATCTATCTGTTCGTTTACCGGCTTATTCTATAAAAACCGAATGCCCACACGCGATATGCTTACTAATTTTCAATTGCATCATCAAACCAGCTCAATATCTCAAGTATTGTCATCTAATCTACTTACAACTGTCAAGTTGTATGATGATACAACAATTACAAGTGTGTGTAATTCAGATTCATAAGTAGTAACACAATGATCAAACTCCTAAATAACCACTGACCTTATGCTTATACTCCCGATCTCGGATCCTGAAGGTATCCTTCAGCTCTCCAAGTACCAACCTTCGGATGGGACCACCTCGTTCTACCAGCGACTCCTGTACAGATGAAAATAGAAACCTTTAATCATTTTTTAAAAGTGTGTACCAAATAATGAGATCGATCTGTCGTCAGGAATCTCTTTCAGCTCGACCGGAGTGATACCACGGCCTCACCGAAACCCGACGTGAAACAACGTTTGCGTTGTGTTTCGTTGTGTGAGTGAGGTTACCGGAGGCCCGATTCCCCCTTTCCCAATCTTCCCAATTCCCGATTCCCCAACAACCCTTAAACTCCTAAAAGCCCGGCAACGCATCAGGTGATACGGGCATCGGAATGGGTATACAATGTACACCCACATTTCACCATTTGTGTTGTAAGTCCCATGTAATAGGGGGTGAGCCTATTGCCATATACTGGGCACAATTCCAAACTCTGTGCTACTACTGAGAAATTTTCGAAAACCACTCGACCAACAAATATAAGACAAACTAAATAAACCCTTTTAACAAATTAAACGCCGTGGTGGTCACCGGTGACCGACGTTAGCGGAGGATTTGCCTTCAACAGTTTTCTATTGGCAGTCAAAGACTTAATGATAAAAATGAATTTATACGTACCCTAAACATATTAAACCCAATATCGAGCGTTTCATCGAACATGTCTTCGTTCCACGCCCTGGCGCGGTACCGTCTCAGCATGCCCAATGCTGCCACACAGCATGCTATGCCAGTAAACGTCTTGAAGACCTGGTACCTTTGAAAAGGACACACATACGTATAATACTAGCGACCCGCCCCAGCTTCGCATGGGTGCAATGGTGATATATTATGCATGTATTATACATAAAAAGCTTCCTCTTGAATCACTCTATCTATTAAAAAATACGCATCGAAATCCGCTGCGCAGTTTTAAAGATTTAAGCATACGAAGGGACATAGGACAAGGTAAAAAGAACCCTTACAACTCCTTTGGTGTTGTGAGAGTCCATGAGCGACACTGATTGCTTACTATGAGGTGATTCGTTTCCTTTGCCATATACCACCAACTTATTGTCAGGTAATCCGTCTGCTCGTTTGTCGCTTATACCATAAAAACTAACCGCCTGTACCGTAGATAAAAACCGACGTGAAACAACGCTTGCATTGTGTGAGTGAGGTTACCGGAGGCCTAATTACCCCCTTCTCAATCTTCCCAATCCCCGATTCCCCAACAACTCTTAAATTCCTAACCCCCAAAACACCGGCAACGCACTTGTAACGCCTCTGGTGTTTCAAGTGTCCATGGGCGGCGGCGATTGCTTACCATCAGGTGTTCATAAAAAAAAGACTCACCTATGACTGGCCATATGCCTGGTTCCCCTGAGGATCCACTTCTCCACATCGAGCTGAACGTACTGCGAGTGATAATTCTGGTCAGCTATCTCCACAGGGCTGTGGAGAACTGTCTCCGACTTTGGTAGTGGTATCATGTCATCCCTAGGTGAAAAGAAGACATTTAATTTTAAGGGGGGGGGGGCTATGAAAGAAGATTAATGTTGTTATGACCAAGAGAATAGAGATAGAGATAGAGATATAGATAGATAAATGTTTAGGGTAGCGAGTTCGATTTCCGCATATAGGAATGGGGCGGGCGCCCCAGCAACGCTGAAACAACGCTTGCGTTGTGTTTCGTTGTGTGAGTGAGGTTACCGGAGGCCCAATTCCCCCCTTCCCAATCTTCCCCATCCCCATTCCCATTCCCGAACAACAACCCTTAAATTCCTAACTCCCAAAAAGCCGGTAACGCACTTGTAAAGCCTCTGGTGTTTCAAGTGTCCATGGGCGGCGGCGATTGCTTACCATCAGGTAATACGTCTGCTCGATTACCGGCATGTCCCATAAAAATAAAAATATAGGGACAGAGAAAGCGACTTTGTTTTATACTATGTAGTGATTAAAACTCCTCACCTTCCGAAGGTATGTCCATCCAGCCTGGGGGAGTAGAGGAAGAAGTTCTCACCTCGGAGTGACATAATCTGCTCGTTGGTGGGGTTCTGAGGGGCTCTGTCCGGATTCATGGGCAAGATAGGAGGAGGCTAGAAGACATGAAAATAGATGAAATAGAGAAAGTAAAAAGAGAAGCGCTTCGCTTCAAGCTTCAATTCTGCGAATTGCTAGTGAGTGGAACGCCTTGCCGGAGTCTGTGTTTCCTGATGGGTATAACATGGGTGTCTTCAAAGCCCGAATGAATAAGTTGCTTATGGGCAGACGTGCTCCATCGTAGGCCGCGTCATCACTAACCATCAGGCGAGATAGCGGCCAAACGTCGACCCATCAAATGTAAAAAAAATGTGAGGCTTCTTTTTTAAACATTGGTGCAGTAGGATTTTCTTTTGCATCGTGACTGCATTTAGATTTAGATTTCAGCCATGATCGTCCCACTGCAGGGCAAAGGCCTCCCTACCCTCCTTCCACTCCTCTCTGTTTAAAGCTTTTTGCGGCCAATCCTTGTCATAGATGTCGAGTTCGTCCCGCCATCTCCTTTTGGGCCTGCCGCGACGTCTGTGGACGTTGAGCGGGCTCCACTCAGTAGTAAGAAAAAACTAACTAACTAACAGAAACTTCTACGGTTCGGACTAAGCGTTTTGCTTCGTCGTTTATTCCGCGTACATCGAGGGACTGGAACAATCTGCCTGCTGCGGTTTTTCCATCGGACTACAATGTGGGTGTCTTCAAGTCTAGAGTGAATAGGCTCTTAAGAAACTAGTGCGCCTCACCATCAACGATTACATCACTACTTACCATCGGGTGGGATTGTAGTCAAGCATTAGTATTTGTCGAATAAAAAAAAAAAAAGTTTAGCCCACCGCTCGTCGGCGTGAGTGCATTTGCAAACATAATATTTCATGCATTCAATTTCTGGACAGTATTTTCCCGTTCTGGAATCGGACCCACGATATGTTGCCCAGCTAGTGCACAAATTATACACCGTATAACGACCCAAAGTTCTTTTTTTTCAAAAATATAATATTCGACACCTTTTTTCTTCAGGGCATCGCGTAATCGAGCACGGAACTCAAAATTCTTTGTAACTCAAATTTCTTATCTAAAATGATTTCCACTTACATCTTTAGGCATCTTCTGATAGAATTCCCTGATTTTCCTCCGCGGCGTCGCCCTGGACGTGGCCAAACTGACTGCACTGAGCGATGCAAGCGGATACTGACCCTGAAATTAAGGGAAACCAAACCATGGCAACTTGAAATCTAATAGGCATCTCTAATATAACCTATACACAGGTACTCATTTCGAGCTATACACAACCAGTTGATGTCGCTAAGTCGTCGTCGTTAGAGTCACCTTGTATTACCTTTCCTATCTCCCATACCGCTGCAACTCCTATAAGCCAGGATCTTTAATTGATTTTGTCTGGACTTTAAAAGAGACTACGACCTCTGAGTTTGTTTCGGCATTTCTTCCCAGAGTAGTCCTATAGGAAATGCCGGCCTCATCTAGTTATTTAAGAGATTGACGTGTAAAATAGTTACATTGTAACCTATTTGCAAAATAAATATCATTTATCATTTACAGTATACATATACAACCGTGAAAACACCGGAACACTGAAGTCCGGCGCGTCCCAGGGACATGAATGATTGTCTTGGATCCCGCAACGAAATAAATCAGAAGATGTTATTAGAGGAGAAGAAAAAGAAAACAATAGTTTTCACTTCCCTCGGTGAATTTAATGAAGGAGAAAGAATGACTTAAGCCTTAAGGCACAAAAGAGACTGCACAACTGGGAGAAGCCCAGTCGTCAAGCACCACGGAAATTTGACTTAAAACTAAGTGGGTCCTATGCGTAAGCTGTTATTCAAGTAACGCTTCACTGACGGACAGACTGACGGACAATTCAATTTGACGTTTCAAAAGTGCCTCATTTAGGATTAATTGAAATAAATGCTTTGACTTTGACTTCGACGGTCAGTTTATACTGGTTGTGCATAGCTTAATGTGTCCAAGGTTACCTCTCTCTTCTTCTCAATGAGCGCGTTGATGTTCAGGCTGTCCCATTCACTCCGGCAGTGCGCCTTCAGGGCTTTGAGGTCCAACTCGTACGTCGGCTCCCGAATCAATGGTTCTCGTTGAACGACCTATCAGAACAATTTTTAATCATTATGTTATTGGCTTATTCACGTAACTGTTTGGCGAGGAACTCGACTAGTTTCAAGCCATGCTAGAGGGTCATGTTAATGAGCAGCATTCCGCGGCACACGACGCGGCGATTGTCGCGCTGTTACTGACTTTTAAATCCAAAGGGACTGTTGATATGAGTACTAGCTTGTGCCTTCGGCTTCGTCCGCTTTCCAGTAGGATAAAAAACCTATGTTATTCTAGACCATAATCTATACCTATACAAATTTTATCCCCATCCCAAGCACTTTTGACGTGATTGAGGAACAAAGTTTGTGTTGCGCAATTATAATTTTAATTATAATATTAAAATGAAAAAACCCTAAAACAAGAAAGACATCGTAAAATTTAAGCAGTCGGGACCCATTCTAGAAAGCCAGCCGTATGTATCCATATTTAGAATGGGTCCCGACTGCTTAAATTTTACGATGACTTTCTTGTTTTAGGATTTTTTCATTTTAATATTATAAAGAAACGCAGTCGGGTTTTTTAGTTTTTTAAATTACCTTTTTTTATTTAATATTTTTTAGTTTTATTATTTTTGTATTTTGATATATCTAGTGTCACTCTCACAGTCAATACGAATCAAACGACCCCTATCAAGCGGAAATCCATCCAAGCTAGAGAGTGAGAAATATTCGAATTTGGCGCCAAAAATCCGCCATTTTGTTTTTTTTTATTATTTTGATATATTCAGTGTCACTCTCACAGTAAATACGAATCTAACGACACCTCTCAAGTCAAAATCCATCAAGTCGTTTAGGCTCGAGAGTGAGAAATATTCGAATTTGGCGCCAAAAATCCGCCATTTTGTTTTTTTATTATTTTGATATACACAGTGTCACTCTCACAGTAAATACGAGTCTAACGACACCTCTCAAGTCAAAATCCATCAAGACGTTTAGGCTAGAGAGTGAGAAATATTCGAATTTGGCGCCAAAAATCCGCCATTTTGTTTTTTTATTATTTTGATATACCCAGTGTCACTCTCACAGTAAATACGAATCTAACGACACCTCTCAAGTCAAAATCCATCAAGCCGTTTAGGCTGTAGAGCGTGCCAAACAATTATACATACATACATACATACATACATACATACATACATACGTACATACATACATACATACATACATACATACACTCGAAAAACATAACCCTCCTTCTGGCGCAGTCGGGTAATAAGAAGTAACGCATGCAGGCAGTAACTAGTTTCTGAATTTCTTCTTGACTGGACATCTACACTACATGAGCTGCTGTTTATCTTACCTCAACACTGGTGAGGGTGATGGGTGGCTTCGGGTTTCCCTTTTTCGCAGCATCCAAATCGCCATAGTTAGACAAGAAATCTAGGACGAAGGATGTGATGCCTGCGTATCGAAGGAAGGCGCCAGCTCCAGACCTGATGATGGAAAATACAGAAGTAATGAAGGTAGAGATATCACCTGGTAAAAGTCTGCGACAGTCAGTTTCAGCACGAATGGGCCGGCTCGACCCTTGCATTATCTTTCATTGGGTGCGTGAGGTTACCGGAAGCCCAATTACTCCCCTTCCCAATATTCTTAATCTCCGATTCCCCAACAACCCTTAAATTCCTAACCCCAAAAAGGCCGGCAACGCACTTGTAACGCCTTTAGTGTTTCGTGTGTCCAAAGCCGGCGGCTATTGCTTACCATCAGGTGCTCAGTCTACTCGTTTACCGGCTTATACCACAAAAAATAACATACATAGTTGAAAATTCTGAGGTACGAAGAGAAAATATCCCAAATCATCTGTGAACACCAGAAAACCCAATTTCTTCAAAAATTGTTCATAAAACTGACTACTACCGAATACCTGGTCTACTGAATTCTACTTACAGCTTATCCACTTGTCCCAAATCGTTCAGCATGTGAGGATCGAAGATATAGCAGATGGTCTTCGCTTGGCTGCCAACTTCAGGGTCTGGCGGGTGGCCCCAGATCAAGAAGTGACGGTCACCACCGATGGACAGGATCAGCATGTACTGGGTACCTACTTTCTTTTCCATCAAGCTGGGAAGGAAAGATAAAAGATTTTGGATTTGAATTGACAAAAAATTACGGGTTACCCATATTAATATCTAGAGAAAAGCTCTACTAGTTTCGAGTCACAAAGTGGCTCTACATCGTGAGACGACGTCGCGCATCGATTTTTTTCCAGATATTTTACGTGAGATAATTATTATAGAAATATATGGTGTAATATGGTTCAATCAGCTTAAAAGGTTCAGGTTTATCAGAGAGCGCTCGGTCTAAATGAGCACTGGTGGAAAGAGACTCAGCTAAGCTATGTTTTTTACATGGTTTCCCATGTGCTATGGATGGCTTCCCTACTATCGATATATCGCATACTCGAGCTGCGCATCTTCCTCGCACAGCTACATAGCTTAGCTTCGGTATAAACAGTCATATAGTTACACAGCTTAGCTATCACATCTTCGTAGCATAGCTACATAGCATATCTCTGGGGGGAAATCCTTTAGTCGGGTATACTACACCCGCGGGAAGAGTACCTACAAATATTCTACTCAGCCGTCTTCATACGGCTAATCTGAATGCCGAGCAAAATTCGTCCTAACGACATACAAAGTTACAAACAAAATTCAATTTTAAGTCTCACGCCATAAAATCTTGATCAGCTTGTATATTGTCAGGGTGCTTCGCCAGAAGACCCTTGTCCATCTCCAGTAGTTTGACTGTATACTTGGTGTCGTGGAGGTAGAATGACGTCAGGAGCTGGTTTAACTGAAGAGCTGGTTTGCCTGGAGTGACAAATAGATATTGCGGTATCTATTCTAAAAGGCCGCCCCAACCTTTTTTTACATTTGATGGGTCGACGTTTCGCCGCGTATACATAAACATACATATCGTCACGCCTTTAACCCCCGAAGGGGTCGGCAGAGGTGCACATTATGGCACGTAATTCCACTGTACAATGTACATACACCCACTTTTCACAATTATCTTGTAAGTCCCATATAATAGGTGGAGAGCCTATTGCCATATACCGGGCACATTTCCAGACTCCGTGCTACCACTGAGAAATCGAAAAATCGAACAAAGCCCAGTATAATACTTCGACCGACCCGGAAAACCCCGAGCACCCTTGCCCAGCCGTCGCATTTGCAACTACTCGGCCAACGAGACAGGCTCAAAAATATTTGCAATTTTTTATTTTATGTTTAATGGGTCGACGTTTGGCCACTATCTCGCCTGATGGTAAGTGATGATGCGGCCTACGATGGAGCACGTCTGCCCATAAATTACCTTTATAACACTTGAGTGCAATCATGCACTGCTTGTAATATCTATCACCAGCTTCAATGAGTTCATCCACATCGCTCCTCACAAACTCTGCTGGAGTCTTCTCATCCAGGAGGGCGCGACAGGCCACTGCTATGCATCCAGTTTGGGCACCTAGAGAGAGGAGACTGGTTTAGAGTAGAATCAAGAACGTTGCGACATTTTCTAAGTCTTGTTGTATCCATTGCGAATATTTCGGACAGCCTAATCTCTTTTACTTCAGGAATGGGGGAAACCTATTTTTACTAAAAAGACCCGCATCGTACGCATCGCACGCATCACATGTATCGTACGTATCGGACGCATTGCACGCAACAGATTTTAGTTAAACGCGGATAAACTCCGTGATCATGGCGCTTGCAACAGTGCCGAAATATCGGAAACTCATTAAAATTGAAAAGCATGGTAAATATCCCGTTGTAACATCCAATTCTAGATTTTAGTTCGTCTTGTATAGAAACTCATACAACTGCGTCCACTGATCCGCATCGTACGGACCGCTCATCGGCAATGCCTATTAATGCGATACGTACCGATGACGTCATTTGGAATACCGATGCCAAAAATCCGAGTGAAAGTGGTATCGGCAATCCTGTGGACGCTTACCTTAATAGAGAATTAACTAGCGTCACACCACTGGATGTTTAATATTTGATAGCTACAGTAATTGGACAAAAAACTTCTTGTGCTACATTTGCTTTACTTGCTTTAAGTGTGGGAGAGCCATGCTTCCATACGAATGGGACGGCTCGAAAGGAGTGATACCACGGCCCCACAGAAAACCGGCGTAAAACAACGCTTGCGTTGTGTGAATGAGGTTACCGGAGGCCCAATTCCCCCCTTCCCAATCTTCCCAATCCCCGATTCTCCAACAATCCTCAAATTCCTAACTCCCAAAAGGCGGGTAACACACTTGTAACATCTCTGGTGTTTCAAGTGTACATGGGTGGCAGCGATTGCTTACCATCAGGTGATACATCTGCTCGATTACTGGCGTGTTCCACAAAAAAATTGCGCAATCTAGAGACCAAAAAGTCTCCAAGCTAGCAAGACTTGAACTGGATAATAAGACCTAAACGACTAACCACAATGAGTTGAAGAGTACTTCTTGGAGTTGCATCCGAGCCGTCCCTGTAATATCATCTTGTTCTTGTCCACCTGGCTGAAGTTGTGCCAGATCTGGAAGCAGGAGTAGATAGCACATCAGTAAGGCTCTAGACAGACGGACTGCATAACAACTGCAATCCAACTGCAAATTGCAGTTCTAGGGCAGTTTGAATGCAGTTGACACGACTGCAATAGGACTGCAAATCAAACGTGACGGCCGCATCCAGTTCGCGCGAAAATATCAAGCCAACCGATTGCGTTCACTTCGCTACTAGATCACTCACGTAGGCCGTCGCCTAAGAGACAACACTCAAGGAAAGAGAAGAGCTGGAGACTAATAATATATTCTTCTCTTACGACAGAGCATTAACAAACACTTATTTAATTGATAATCATGATCTTGGAACTAACCTTTCTCAACTTGGAAGGTGCTAAAGGCAACGGCTGTGTGACTTGCTCTGGTGGTATCCTCAGCAACTTGGCTCTGGGCCGCCTTCTCCTCGCATAAGGCGGTACCCAGGTACGAGTGAGGAAATCAGGACGTTCTATCACCTAGAATCAAGAAGATCACTCAGGGGTCTACACTACATGAGCTGCTGTTTACATGTGAGCGTTAGCTCATGACGATACCTAAGTACGTGTGTCGCCTGGACAGTCAACCTCGCTACATCCTTGTTGACTGGACATCTACACTACATGAGCTGCTGTTTACATGTGAACATTAGCTCATGACGATACCTAAGTACGTGTGTCGCCTGGACAGTCAACCTTGCTACATCCTTGTTGACTGGACATCTACACTACATGAGCTGCTGTTTACATGTGAACATTAGCTCATGACGATACCTAAGTACGTGTGTCGCCTGGACAGTCAACCTCGCTACATCCTTGTTGACTGGACATCTACACTACATGAGCTGCTGTTTACATGTGAACATTAGCTCATGACGATACCTAAGTACGTGTGTCGCCTGGACAGTCAACCTCGCTACATCCTTGTTGACTGGACATCTACACTACATGAGCTGGTGTTTACAGACCAGCTGGTGGTCTACTTACCACTGGAGGTGGTTTTTGAGGTGGTGGAGGTGGATGCCAGGGTTTAGTCTTGAATATCACCTTGGTGACCTCCGGCCAGCGACGTTTGAAGCGTTGTTTCCTACGTATTGCTCGGAGCTCTGCATCGCTATTCGAGAAGAATGAATTTAATATGGATTTTAAAATCTTATTATAATAAGATTTTTAATATAAATGGTTAAAAGTGGTCTTTGAACCGTTAAACTGAATGACGTTGAACCGTTAAACTGAATGATGTCTCTGCCTAACGCTTTAAAAAGAAAAAAAAAATGAGTGTGATAAAAATATAACTAATGAGTATACAAAAACGTTTCTTTGGGAAAGTTGTTCGTAATCATGAGTACAATCACGTGTTTAAATATCGTTCACTAATTATTATAGATTTGCTACGCGACGTAACCGCGCACGCTGCTCTTGAGTCCCGTTGTGATCTGAAACTAGTAGAGCTCTCCTCGGATACTTACTGCCTAGCAATCTGAGACGGTGTGTTCACAATCTCTATCTCCGAAACTGGCGGGGGCTCTTCTTTGGCCATCCTTGATTTCGATGCTTCGACTTTGTTTTTACCCTCTATAAATGAAAAAAATATTAACATTTGTGACAAATTCATAGTTAAAAATAAAAACCTACAACATGTTTCTGATCATAATGCCATCGTTATCAGGAAAAACCGGCCAAGTGCGAGTCGGACTCGCCCATGAAGGGTTCCGTAGCAGCAAGTAGATGACATAATACAAAAGTTGTAAAATAACTTGGTTTTACATAGTGTTTGTATGAACGACAAAGTTATATATGCGGTTATTGAAATACACCATTCTACAAAGTTTCAACTATGTAGGCCCAACAGTTTCAGAAATAAACGGCTGTGACATACGTCCGTATGTCACAGCCGTTTATGGACGGACGGACGGACGGGCAGACAGACAGACAGACATGACGAATCTATAAGGGTTCCGTTTTTTGCCATTTGGCTACGGAACCCTAAAAATGGCCATTATGTAAGGTGACTGGTAATTAGTGAACGATATTTAAACACGTGATTGTACTCATGATTACAAACAACTTTCCCAAAGAAACTTTTTTGTTTACTCATTTGTTTTTATCTTTATTACAATAACAAAACAACAAAATTTCAATGGCACGCGCGCGCAATATTCCAGAATACCTACCTACTAGTCTCCGATAACGCGGGCGCGGGCCCCTCGCTGCTAACAGCTGTTCATGCGAAAGCACGGGCGCGCGAAAATTTTGTTGTTTTGTTATTGTGATAAAAATATAACTAATGAATATACAAACAAAGCTTCTTTGGGAAAGATGTTTGCAATCATGAATACAATCACGTGTTTAAATATCGGTCACTAATTACCAGTCACCTTATACTAGTAGGCAAGGTCTAAGGTTCCATCAGCCACCTTCCAATTCCATCATCAGACCAGCTCGATGGTACCATAATATTGTATTGTCATTTAATCTACATACAACTGCCAAGTTTCATGATGATACAACAATTACAAGTGTGTGTAATTCAGATTCTTAGATTTTATTACATAGTTCGTTACAGGTCGACCTGATAAAAGCATCTTACACACTCTTGCCGCTGGGTACCTAGCACCCGGGGGCACGTAAATGATTGGTACTCACCTCGATCTGACATCACTCTCGAATAGGCATCTAGGTTCGAAGATTTGGTCCCTAGAAAGAACAGAAACAATTGTTAGGTTATCGGCTTACTCACGTAACTGTTTGACGAGGAACAATCGTCACCTCATGATATTCATGCCTCAGGCAGCCTCAAGCATAGCATACATTTTATACGTAGAAATGACACTACTAAAGTTTGATTCGTTTCATCTAAGTATCAGTATATATAAGTATCTTATACGGTCACGCCTATCTCCCATGGGGATAGGCAAAGACAATGGAATGCCAATTGCTACACACGTAGCGTAGCCCTTACACACCTTTTTCGCTCCATCAACAGTCATCAGTCTTTTCATGCATGCTCGTCGGTTAAAGGTAGTTTTAATTTTGCCTATATTTTTTAATAATATATTTTTTTACCTTTTTCCTTCAGATCTTTTTCATGTTTGTCCTTCTTTTTACCTGCGGGTCCATCCCCGCTCGCTGTTCGGGTTCTGAAAGTGGAAGGGTAGTAAGTAGATAAAAATATATTCTGTAATATACAGTTTCACTGGATGCCTGGCAGTCCACTGGTTGGCTATATGTATGGCACGTATTCCGTATGACGTCATCAGTACGCATCGCATGTAGGCATTGTCGATGATGCGGTCCGTACGATGCGGATCAGTGGACGCAGTTGTATGAGTTTCTATACAAGACAAACTATAAAATCTGTTACGTGCGATGCGTACAATGCGGGCCTGTGGACGCGTACCTTAAAATTTCATATTACATATTTTATGTGCTGCGGACAATTTAACGGGTTACCGGAGCTCTGGCTCGAAGCAGAAGAACGTACAGAGTGGTGTTTAGTCAGTAAGTATGTTCTTAATCCATGCAGCCAGGGAATGGAACAATCTGCCGGCTTATATTTTTCCTGACAAATACGACCCGGGTCTTTTTAAGGTCAGAGTAAATAGGTACTTATTAAGTCTGTGTACTCCATCCTAGGCCACATCTTCGCTTCGCTGTCCTGGCAGAAAGCGAGTTGGTGCCCAAAAGCAAACCCATAAAAGCTAAAAAAAAAAGAGTCTGATACTCTGATGCGTCAGAATATTTCCCTAAAAATTTAAATACTGTAACGTGTACCCTTTTTTTGAGCGGCAAAAATCATCTCTCTCGCCTTGGGCGAGGCGAGAGGGAGTGTCAGACTCTTACTGACTAAAAACCACCCAACCAGAGCCCCGGTAAACCCGCTAGGTAGTCCGCAGCTCCGGACTACCTATCAGCTCTACTGGGCCCCATCTGTGGTGGTCTGTTGGCTCTTTGCGGCGCGCGCGGAAAGGGACGCGCCGCAACGTGCACCCCTTAGAGAATAAAAAAAGAGTATTGCCGAAGTCTATGTTGGTTGCTCTTAGGAAGGTCTCCATCGTCAAAAACATCATTGCTTACCACCAGGCGAGATGGTGGCCAAGTGCCATCCTGTTAAATATAAAAATTATGTTTCTTACTTTTTCTTGTTAGTACTCATGGTTCACATAGATTGGACCAACACACTGGATTAACTTCCAACTGTATATTCTTAAAGCGACATCTATCCTTCTTATTGAATTATCTGTATTTTCCTTGATTTTTATAATCTGTGAACAAAAGGATACACGGATACATACATATTGTGAATTTGCAACGCAAGATGTGGATATCTATTATAATATCAATAATGGGCAGACCTCCCACTAGGTGGACCGACGACATCGTTAGAGTGGCGGGGAGCCGGTGGATGCAGGTGGCGGCTTGTCATTCTACGTGGAGGACTAAGGGAGAGGCCTTCATATGAATATCGCCATCACCATAATTTTTTTATGGTATAAGCCGGTAAACGGGCAAACGGATCACCTCATGTGAGAAATCGCTGCCGCTCATGGACACCCGAAACACCAGAGGCGTTACAAATGCGTTGCCGGCCTTTTCAGGGTTAGGAATTTAAGGGTTGTTGGGAAATCGAGGATTGGAAAAATGGGAAGGAGGGTTATGTGGCCTCCGGTAACCTCACACAACGCAAGCGTCGTTTCACGTCAGTTTTCTGTGAGGCCGTGGTATCACTCCGGTCGAAGAAGTTTTGAAATCGATCGATAAGTACATACTTGGACCTATTTAATGCAGATAAACCAAAAATTTGTGATTTACAAAAAAAAATTAAAAAGTAACATTAATTTACGACTAATTAATCAACCACTAGACGGTATTGTTATTAATCTATTATATAAAAATAAGTCGAGTTTTCCTTCCTGACGCTATAACTCCAGAACGCACGAACCGATTTCCACGGTTTTGCATTCGTTGGAAAGGTCTCGGGTTCCGTGAGGTTTATAGCAAAGAAAATTCAGGAAAAAATCAAGAGAAAATCAGGAAAACAGGGAAAATCATTAGTAGCGAAACGGAGTTCGCCGGGTTTGCTAGTTTCTTATAAATATTTCTACGAAATTTTTAATTAACACATTTTTCACGTCAACAGAGGTCGCGGTAGGCCTAGAAGGCGATGGCGGGACGAACTTGACACCTACGATAAGGAATGGCCGCAGAAAGCTCTGCACAGCGAGGAGTGGAAGGAGGGATGGGAGGCCTTTGCGCTGCAGTAGGATGACCACGGCCAAAAATAATCTATTATATAAAAATAAGTCGAGTTTTCCTTCCTGACGCTATAACTCCAGAACGCACGAACCGATTTCCACGGTTTTGCTTTCGTTGGAAAGGTCTCGAGCTCCGTAAGGTTTATAGCAAAGAAAATTCAGGAAAATTTAAAAAAAAAGAAGGAAAACAGGGAAAATCATCGGTGGCGAAACGGAGTTCGCCGGGTTTGCTAGTATAAATAAAATAACATTATTCAACTTACCTTTATACGATTTTTTTATGTTTTGTATTTTTTACGAAAAAAATTCTTTTTATACAACATCACCATATTTCTTTATTTTCTTGTCCATGGATCAACAGTTATTTTTGTCTTCATAATTTTCTCGTTCGATTTTATTTCGTTTTTTTTATATAGATTATGTGCCAAATACTTTTTTCGTGAAGCCAATAGTTTGTATATGTTTATGTTGTAGCAAGGTTATGGAATTATGGATTGCGTAAAATTATTGATTTCTTTAAACGTGTAGACTCAAGTTGGATTATTTATTTATTTTTTATTATTATTTTCACGAAGGTAGCTAAATTTATTAAATTTTTTTTTTTTTAACGCGATGGAAATCCTCATGGACTTCCCACGCCGTGGGGACGACGGGGGGTGTGCCGGACTCTTACCGGCTAAAACCACCGCGGTGTTCCTCCACTGCCTGTGGCCGTGATCCGGGCTGCCCTCGCGGATTCACCGCACCCGGCAGGCTTCGACCTACCGCTACGTTTGCGGCAGGTCCCGCCACGTTAGCGGCCCTGGGAGGCTGCTTCCCTTCCTCGAGTAGCGCGCGTGGAACACTACGCTAACGCCTACTCTCGCCTATACAGCGGACGTCTGACTCCCCCAGTCAGTCGCAGGCCTCTTTTATGGAGGTTGTAGATCGGCTGCCGCCTCACGGCGCTGACGATCGGCGCGTCTACGGCGGGCGGGAAGAGATATTGATTCCCTCTCCCTTTCAGCCGCTTCCTTTGTCAACATGACTTGTTCACAGAAGGAAGCGACTCCGTCCCATGCACTCTCACTGTCAACCATAGCTTGTATAACAGTCGACAGTGAGAGGTCTCTACCGCCGAGTACTGCAATGAGTTCACGGCGCGGCTCTGCCCATGCAGAACATTCTTCGAGCGTATGCCGCGCCGTATCCTCCAAACCACCATCACAGTGATGACACACCGATGTCTGCTCCCGGCCTATGCGACACAAGTACTTTCCAAAGCAGCCATGTCCGGAAAGTACCTGTGTTAACCGGAAGGTTAGGACACCATGCCCTCTGCCGATCCACGCCTCCATGACGGGACTTACTGCCGCTATAATGGCGTGCCCTGCACTAGGTTGCGCAAGTCGTGTTTTCCACTCCGTTATTGTGTCACGACGGAGTTCAGTCCTTCGTGCCTCAAGAACTCGAGGTGGGTATCGCTCGCCCCGGGCAGCCAGCTCCCCGCGCCACCTATATAGTGATGCGAGAGCCTTTGCTTCCAAGTCCCAGGGTGGGGATCCAGCTAAGAGGCTTGCAGCCTCGAAAGAGATCGTGCGGTAACCCCTTATCACTCTGATGGCCATCGCGCGCTGCGAACTTCGCAGTAAAGCGATATTGGGCGCCGTCAGTCCATCCGCCCAAACTGGTGACCCGTAGAGGGCCATTGACCGCACGATCCCCATGTATAGCCACCGGCAAGATGTATTGGGATTCCCCAAATTGGGAAGCAACCGCGAAAGCGCCGCTGCTGCTCCCCTCAATTTGGGAACCAGTTGCCGGAGGTGGGGTCCGAAGCTCCAACGACTGTCGAGGACCAGACCAAGGTATTTCATAGTCGAATTGACTGCGATATGAACCCCTCCAACCACAATGTGTGAACCTGCCGGTGGACCCCGCCGAGCCCCATGGAAGCAAATGGCCTCGGATTTATTAAGAGCCACCTCCAGCCCCAGACGCCGGATCCTTGACACGACTTGCGCAACACCTGCCGTCGCCAGTAGCGCAGCTTCACGGTAACTCTTTCCGCGTGCTGTTACCAGTGTATCGTCCGCATAGCAGGTAACTACAACGCCGTGCAGAAGAGCACCACGAAGTACCCAGTCATACCCGATGTTCCACAGGAGCGGTCCCAGGACCGATCCCTGTGGAACACCGGTCGATACCTCTCGCCGACCCCATGTTTGAGCACCCGGGTAGATTATTGCCCTCTCCGATAGGTAGGCCTCGACTGTGCAGCGCAGGTAGGTAGGCACTCCATGATACCGGAGTGCCTCCTTGATACAGTTCCAGGGCAAGGTGTTAAATGCATTAGCGATGTCTAAAGACACCGCCAAGACCACCTCACCCACGGGACACAGCTTCATTCGCTAAGGTCTTCACTTGCATAATGGCATCCACAGTCGAGCGCCCTTGACGGAATCCAAACTGGTTGTCTGCCAAATCTGGCCCTTCTGATGACAGGTGTTTGACGAGGCGGTCAGTGATGATTCGCTCGAACAACTTGCCTACCTCGTCCAGCAGTACGATGGGCCGATAGGCAGACGGAGAATCAGCCGGGCGTCCTGCTTTCCTGATCAGAACCAACTTTCCAGATTTCCATTGCTGTGGAAACCGTCCCTGTTCCAGGCATGCGCTCATTAGACTTCGCAGTCGAGGCCCGAGTGCCTCCATTGCCAGAACCCATGCCCGACCAGGAATTCCGTCAGGCCCAGGGGCGGTATTTTTGGCCTTGAGTCGAAGCACTGCCGTTCTTAGTTCGACCTGGGTAACCTCGGGTATTTCGACATCTCTCACGATGGGTGCCGACGGCGGAGCCATAGGTGGTGGTATGTGAGCTTCTCCTGCCGGAAAAAGGGCACTCACAATATTTTGCAATAGCTCAGGCCGCAAACTCTGGGTTAATGGAGGCGCCCAAGGGCGAAGCTTACCCCGGACAGCGAGGTATGGGCGTCCCCACGGGTCCCGATTCAGTGCAGCAAGCTGCTGCTTGCGGGCCTCGGCCTTGGCCCGCACAATGGCAATTTTGAGTTCCTTTTTCGCCGCCCTATAGGCGTCATAAAGATTCGCCTAAATAATAACTATGGCTTAATTGTTTACAACTTAAAAAGTTATAAAAACTAACTAAAAACTAAAATAAAATTAAAATAAAAATTATTTATTTGGATGACATTTTTAAAGAAAATCTCTCAGATACAGATTTTTTATGGAATAGGAGGCAAACAAGCAGACGGATCACCTAATGGTAAGCGATCAGCACCATATTTCATCGAGATATTTAAGTACCTTCAACCTGCCAATGAAAAACCCTTAGTCGAAGTATCTAGGTACCTAATTGCCTTGTGAAAACTTAACATATAACTTGGGTCACCTTGACATATTTGGTTAGATCTGCGACCCATCCAATTTTATCCTCATCATCATAAGGTTAAAAGCTAAAAGACCCAAGAGCGTGGATTGCTCATCTAAGAACCAGTTTTTCATCATCAGCCTGAAGATGTCCACAGCTGAACTACTTTTATTTTACAAATTACCTACTTCTACTCTATATATTATTTACAGTATTATTGTTTTTTAGTTATTTCAATAATTACTCCTGGTGAGAAAATATTATAAAAAAATATTCGACAACTCCTAACAATATTCCTTTGGCGTTCCGTGTGTCCATGGGCGGCGCTGATCGCTTACCATCAGGTGATCCGTCTGCTTGTTTACCCCCAATTTGGTAAAAAAAACTGCCGGGATTTCGTGAAATCCAATTTTGTTATTTCCCTGCGACATAATGTATGAGCTCTACTTATAGATATATTTTCTCTTCATGTTATTTTAAAGTAAGTTGTAACTTGTTATGTCGCTATATCAGTAATCATAGATCAATAATTTCCTCTTTATAAATTATTTTAATTAATAAAATATTTAAACTGGAAAATAACTCTGATCAATAACGAAACGTAAAGTCACCTGACCTT
Source organism: Spodoptera frugiperda (assembly GCF_023101765.2). NCBI lineage: Eukaryota > Metazoa > Arthropoda > Insecta > Lepidoptera > Noctuidae > Spodoptera > Spodoptera frugiperda. The sequence continues at coordinate 1,339,870 of NC_064232.1, read as the reverse complement.
CATTCATAAATTTAATGTTGCTAACGTTAAAATTTTTCGAATATAAGTGGTAAAATATTATGATTTTCAACAAAAATGGCGTCTTTTATTTTAACTTGTCCTAATATTAAATTAACATTTTAGTGCACTTAAGAATAACATTAGAACAATATGTTTAAGTACACACGGCTAGACAAAGAGTACAAGTTTATTTTAGTCTCGCTTTGTACGAACTTACACAAATGCAAAGATCAGTAGTTTATACTGGATTAACTGGATATTACCTAGATCTTTAAACGTAGTCACGTGTATATCTAAATAAAAAACAACAGTTAAGTCTAACCATTACATTTCAAATAGTAGGTATCATTCAATTTCAAACTAAGCAAATGTTGCAACCATTTAAAGTTAATCTTTATCATTTTCAAAATTAAGCGGATTCAGTAGGTAGTTTTTCTCTATAATGAAAGAGTAATAAGTATAGTATAATGAAAGAGTAATAAGGGAAATCTACTTTTCTGTTTAATATCAATCGGTAATTTTGTTTTCAACAAATAGCAACACTGCAACCTTCCTGTCATGCGCTCCATTCATTCATCAAAGAAAAGCAATTCCTAAAACGCATGACAGTTAGACTTGACAGTGCTGTCACAAAAATATATAAAATAACGTGATATTTTAATTGTAAATAATCCTTTAATTAACAAATTAAACATGTCGGATAACAAGGAAGTTGACAAATCTAATGTCGACCCGGAATTGGACGATTTACTTGAAAGTAAGTTGGTTTATTTTCGTATAATTATAATCACGGTCGTATTACACAATCATAACCTGGGTTTCTTATTAGAATGTAAATAATATAGTATTAATTGCTTTCAAGGACGATACGGAGCATTAAGTATGCGTTTTACACGTTCTTCTAACTACTAGGCCTTAATAAATACGCAATTAGGAATTTTATACTGATGAAATTGTCGACATGATTGCCTATTTTAAGAATGCTAGAAAAAAATATATTTCCTTAGTAACTAAGGTAGTTTTTATACGTATTTTCGCTACTTTAAGTAGCATAATTTAAGTCCAATTGATGTTATAATTTATTGAATTGAAAAATGGGCATGGTTTTGCTAAAATTCTGAAAAAAACATCTTAATTTTATATTCTATATTTACACTTTCATCATGTGATTTGAGACTAATAACACTGTAATTATGTTATACTAGCTTCTGCCAGTGACTTCACCCGTGGTCCAGATTGATAAAAAATGTCCTATGTTTTATTCCAGACCATACTACCAAATTTACCTGCACTTGTACCAAATATCATCCTAATCCCTTCAGCCGTTTTGATGTGATTGAGTAATAAACATACAAACAGACTTACAAATCTTCTCATTTATAATATTAGTAATATTTAACATCATGACAAATCCCGAGCTTATAATTTCTAATTATAAGTTAGAAATCGTCAACCCGCATTGAGCAAGTGTGGTGATTAATGTTCAAACCTTCTCCGCGTGAGAAGAGGCCTTTGCTCAGCAGTGGCCACTTAGTTTACTTACCACTTTAGTCAGTGGTGTCTAAATAATCTTAGAAAGAATAACTATGTATAACTCAGAAAAAGTCACATTCGTACTTTGCTATTAGTCGCTTTCAAATCAGCACCCTCATTAGCCTTCGGGCCTCTACAACAGTCTGTTCTCACCTTGAAAAAATAAAATATTAATGTGATGTTATGTTAAAAACATATAATGTTGTTTAATATAACAACTTGACGTTATGTTAACATTGATTTGTTATATGACCTTTGGACCGTTCTACCATTCCTACGTTTGTGCGTAATTTACATTTGAATAGATGCATATATTGTTAATCAATATATTTATTTGTTTATTTAGAGGTCACTAAGTTAATTATTTAGTGTCATTTGTGAATAAAAGTGTTATTAAATAGCTATTAAAATTTCATAATTAAATAAAAATCTATTGCTGTTCATCAGTCTCGCAAAAACTCGAGAACGGCTAGCCTGATTATGACTGATAATGGTCTTGAAGGAAAATGGATATGTTACGGTAAGAGTGAATAATTGAAAATTATTAATAATTATCTACTATTATTAATAATTACCGAAACTCGAGGTAAATGTGATAAATTAATCACATTTGTCGGTTATTATTAATAATTTTACCCCAGTAGTGATAAATGCAATAAGTGGCCATTTTTATTTCAATTTAAACGGCAATATATTTTACTTGCATAACAAATATTTGTTGAATTCTATGATAATACTTTTAAAATTTTAATTTGTTGCATTTATAGGTGCTACGGAAGATTTACAGGCAAACCAAATATGATTGTCGATGATTGCTTTAAGGATTCATGTTGATTTTGTTAATGAAACAATAATTGTTTAATTTTATTTTTATTACAATTTTATGTTCCACGGAAGACTTTCTTGCATAAGTTTGATGGTAGATGTAATCTTTAAAAGATTTTTATTGTTAATTTTGTTATAAATGTGCCAATGTGTTTTGAGGGGGAAAATCATCCAATGACTTCTCCCACGTTGGGCGAGGCAAGAGGGAGGTCTCTTTTACTGACTCAAAACCACCCCGTTCCTACTTCGCTTTTCGAGCCGGAGCTCCGGTAAACCCGCTAAGTAGTCCGCAGCTACGGATCAGGCATCATCCCTACTTAATATAATTGTAAGACTGTGTTTAATATTATAAATAAATACCTGCTGCCCAGCAAACATTTTTGTCATATAATCAAACATTTATATAACTTTGAGTCGTATTAAAGTTATTTTACAGTAGTTTTTATAACTCTTTGTCGTTTACTGGTGCCTTATCTGACCGAATAGTCATATACATTTTTGGTCGTATTATAATGTCATATAGACGTTATTACGACTTTTTTATACAATCATCGTATAATAGTGTCTACGACGACATCTTTATAACTTACATACACAACTGTTTCGTCGTGTAAACGTTTTCGTAGTATAAACGTCGAAATACTGACAATTTTGTCATATAATTACCTTTTACACGACTGCTATACGGATAATTGTTGTTTAAACGTAGTATTAGTAACCATCACATATAAGTCGAATATTAGTCTTAAGAACGACCTCTATACGTCCTAAAGTATCACAAACATGATAATACGACTGCTATATAATTAATAGTCATGTTAAAGGTTTATAATAACCTTGTATCCCACTTCCACCATTTTTAAATCAAATTTATAATATTTATTTACAATGAACTCGCAGCTTATTGGTCGGGAAGTTATATAGTTGTCATATAACGCAGTCACATAGTAAATTATTCATAAAAATATGTGATAACATTAAAATTTTGAAGGCGCATTAAAAATTTGTTAAAAACTAACTTCACATTAATCAGTAAACTTGATTGCCCAATGGTTTACAACTGATGGAATGGTTTTATCACCTCAAATAACAAGAAAAAAAAACAAAATAAATACCGCTGTCAAAAACACTACTCCATTAAAATAATATTTTATAATATTCGTTCTTAATATAATCTTTAAACGACCATTACATACCGATTACATCATATAAAAATCATATTTGTGACATTAAGTCGAATACACGTCGCACCAGCTACCACTACACGACATGTAGTCAAATCGCCGACGCGTATATGACTACTATGCGACTAATTAGGTGTTTTATATGACTGCTATACGAAACTCTTAGCGCCTTAAGTTATATAAAATGGGCCCAAATGCCGTCGAGTAAACGTCCTTATGACGTTTATACGACTAGACTAAATAACATTAAGTTGTTACCAAAACGTCTACTCGACGTCTTAAATGTTTCTTGTCCATGGACAAGAAACATTGGGTTTTTATTACTTTCACCAATATATGTCGTGAATTATTAATAATTACTACGTAATAAATTCCGATCGATTATTCACATTTACCAAAACGTGTGGTTATTATTAATAATTATGTAAAATTATTAATAATTTTCAATTAATCAGATTTACCGTAACGGATACACCTGATTTATTAGAAAATACCTCCCACCTGCTTTCCATGCATAATTATATTGAAATAGCAACTCTAGCGCGGTTTTACCCGTTCTGCTTGGGTCCTATTAATCGTAGCGTGATGTTATATAGCCTATAGCCTTCCTCAATAAATGCACTACGCAACACAAAAAGAATTATTCCATTTGAATCACTAGTTTCGAAGATTAGCGGATTCAAACAAACAAAGAAAGATAATTTATAGATAGTGAATTGAAGATAGTGTATTGTATATAGAATGTAGATCCTTACTAATAAACAGGGGCGTAACAAAAACAGCGCTTGTTTTGCCGTTTTAATTATATGGGGTCTCTAAGACACGGGCAAAAAATTAAAACTTCCCAATTTTTTTTTCATTTTAAAAATTACAAAAGTTCATTAATCAATTCCTTCTTCTTCGCGTAAGGGCCCACTGCCGGCACGGCACGGCATGGCACGGCTAAGGATTTTAATACAAATTAAGTTATTTTGAACCTTATTTCAATGAATTTAGATTTATGTTACTTTATTTTGATACCACGATGCCACGGCACACCGCGGGATGCCGTACTGTGCCAACTGTGTAAAGGTATAGGATTACTAGCTACTTCCACGCGGTTTCACCCGCTCTGCTCGGTTCCTATTGATCGTAGCGTGATGATTTATAGTCTATTATAACCTTCCTCGATAATTGCGCTATCCAACACAAAAATAATTATTCAAATCAGACCAGTAGTTCCTGAGATTAGCGCGTTCAAACAAACAAACAAACAAACTCTTCAGCTTTATAATATTAGTATAGATTTTCCCCCTAAAAAAAGGAAAAGAAAGGGGCCCTCCCCAAAAACATATTTATATGGGGAATGCTACGTCCCTGAAGATTAAGGATGACAACGCTACATGCAGGTGCTGATATTAACACCAAGTAACATTGTTTCCAGGTGCTCTCCAAGACATGACGAAGAAGCAGGCGGGCGCTGCGGCGGAGGGCTCCGGCGAGGTGCCCTCCAACATGTGGAGCGAGGAGTTCATCAAAGAGGCTGCGGCACAGTTCGAGAGCAACATGTCGGCTATACTCAGCAGTTTCAGTGGCGTGCCTGGTACGAAAATATACTTTACTAGCTACTTCCGCGCGGTTACACCCGCTCTGCTTGGCTGCTAGTTATTGGTCATAGCGTGATGTTTTATAGCCTATAGCCTTCCTCGATAAATGCACTATTCAACACAAAAAGAATTATTCAAATCCGACCAGTAGTTCCGGAGATTAACGCGTTCAAACAAACAAACAAACTTACAATCAAACAAACAAACTCTACAGTTTTATAATATTAGTATATACTTTATTTATATACTTCTTCTTTTTTATTACAACGTCTCTCCTTTTTATCTCCGAAGGGGTAGGCAGAGGTACACATTACGGCACGTAATGCCGCTATACAATGTACACCCAGTTTCCACCATTTGTGTTGTAAGTCCCATGTAATAATAGGTGGTGAGCCTATCGCCATATACTGGGCACAATTCCAGACTCCGACCTACTAAGGAGAAATTTTCGAAAAACCGAAAAATGGCCAGTAGTACTTTGCCTGACTCGGGAATCGAACCCGGAACGAAACGAAACGCGACCAGATTTTACACCACTTTAACGTAATGAAGTCGAACAAACGTTAGATAGATCGCCCTCTACCATTCTGAATTCTGATGCGTGTCCCAGTACGATACGTAGAGTGTACTACTTGTAGTTTCATTTAAATCATATGTATGATGTATTTTTTTTATTTTTTTTACAGAGGACCAAATAACACAGGAGCAGATTGCACAGACGTTCACAAAAATGGCAGGTATGGCTGTAACTTTTTTAATATACTAGCTACATGCGCGCAGTTTCACTCGCTGCTCGGCTCCTATTAATCGTAACGTGGTGTTTTATAGCCTATAACTTTCCACGATAAATGGTCTATCCAACATAAAAATAATTATTCAATTCGAACTAGCAGTTTCGGTAGTTTTTATGATAGTATAAGCCGGTAAACGAGCAGACGGATTACCTGATGATGAACAGTCCTCACCGCTCATGGACACCCGCAACACCAGACGCGTTACAAGTGCGTTGCCGGCCTTTGCGTGCGTAAGGAATTTAAGGGTTGTTGGGGAATCGGGGATTGGGAAGGGTGGGTAATTGGGTCTCCGGTAACCTCACACAACGCAAGCGTTGTTTCTCGTCGGTTTTCTGTGAGGCCGTGGTATCACTCCGGTCGAGCCGGCCCATTCGTGCCGAAGCATGGCTCTTCCACACTTATTTTGGAACTATACTCACTTTACTTTGTTATTGTGATAAAAATAAAACTAATGAGTATACAAAAAAAGTTTCTTTGGGAAAGTTGTTTGTAATCATGAGTACAATCACGTGTTTAAATATCGTTCACTAATTACCAGTCACCCTATATAATGATCAATATCTGGTTTTCAGAGGCAGCAGCTCATGTGCTAAAACCTGAAGGTGCTCCTGAGGAGGCTGGAGTGCCTTCCGTAGCGGCAGTAGACCCTGAAGTCCAAGGGAATATAGATGAGGTAAGCAAACATCACCACATCACATCATCAACCTTTAAGTGGCAACAGCCTATAACAACGCTTGCGTTGTGTTGTAAATGAGGTTACCGGAGGTTCAATTACCCTCTTCCCAATCTTTTAATCCCGAATTCCCCAACAACCTTTAAATTCCTAACCCCCAAAAGGCCAGCAACCCACTTATAACGCCTCTGGTGTTTCGGGTGTCCATGGGCGGCGGCTATTGCTTACCATAAGGTGATCCTACTGCTCGTTTACCGGCTTATACTATAAAAAAACTCACGTAAACTGAGGAAAGCTTTGCTAATTTCAAGTCACAACATTATCAACAGCCTTTTGGTGGCCACTGCTGACCAAAGGCCTCTTCTCACACGGAGAAGGTTTGAACATTAATCACCACGTTTACTCAATGCGGGTTGGCGATATCAAACTTATAATTAGAAATTATAAGCCCAGGTTTCCTCACGATGTTTTCCTTCACCGTTTATCAGTGGTGTCTAAATAATCTTAGAAAGTACATATAGCTCGGAAGAAGTTTTTTTTATGCTATAAGCCGGTAAACGAGCAGACGGATCAACTGATGGTAAGCAATCGTCACCGCCCATGGACACTTGAAACACCAGAGGCGTTACAAGTGCGTTGCCGGCCTTTTGGGGGTTGGAAATTAAGGGTTGTTGGGGAATCGGGGATTGGGAAGATTGGGCAACCTCACACAACGCAAGCGTTGTTTCACGTCGGTTTTCTGCTCGGCCGTGGTATCACTCCGGTCGAGCCGGCCCATTCGTGCCGAAGCATGGCTCTCCCACACTTCACACAGTTACATTAATACTTGCCATATTTCAAACTCATGCTTTCGAAGACCCTTTTACAAGTGCTATAGTCGTGATGTTATTCCATATCGTTACAGGTATCAGCAGCGATATCACAGACTCTGAAGAACTTGAACACGAATTCCGAAACACTGAATACTCCGTTCAACGACCAAGACTTAGCCAGTATGTTTAACAACATCACTCTCGGTGAAGGCCAGGTATGTGTGTAGAATATTTATATTGATACATAGTACATTGGATGCCATTTTCGCATTGTACGCATCGCACGCAACGGATTTTAGTTTGTCTTGTATAGAAACTCATACAATTGCGTCCACTGATCCGCATCGTACGGACCGTATCATCGGCAATGCCCATATGCGATGCGTACCGATGACATCATACGGAATGCCGATGCCAAAAATCCGAGTGAAAGTGGTATCGGCAATTCGATTGCTGAAACTCGCGTCGGCAATCCGATCGCTGTCGATATATGTAGTGGACGCAGTCTGAAAAATTCATCCGTTTGATGCGGTCTGTCCGATGCGTGCGATGCGGTCCTGTGGACGCTTACATTAAAGTTTCCTAAGAAAAGGAGTATCCTCCGACCAGGCGAAGTGATAATGCCTGGCGGACTTTCTGCCCAACTGTAGTTCGTTGGGATTTTCTATTAGTGTTTATTCGCATGTAAACTTCACATGTGCGATGTAGGATTTTTATGACATAATCCGTCGATTTGAACGTCGATAGTCTACGTGCGACTTCTGTCATCTGTCACTTGTCATGTGTCACTACAATATAAGTATGTATTATTTTCCCCATTCCAGCAAGAAGGCAACATGTTCGTGCCGTTCATGCAAGGCATGATGCAGTCCCTCCTCTCCAAGGAGGTGCTGTATCCCTCCCTGAAGGACCTGGTGGACAAGTACCCCGCGTGGCTCGCTGACAACAAGGGCAAGATCGAACAGAGTGAATATGAGAGGTGAGGTAGTTTATATTACTGTTATCTATACTAATACTATAAAGCTGAAGAGTTTAATTAGAACTTATGACGGGATATTTACCATGTTTATTGAATTTGGTGAGTTTCCGATATTTCGGCACTGTTGCAAGCGCCATGATCACGGATTAACTGGAGTAAATGCGGGTGGGTGTTCACGAGCAGACAAATCGGTCTACCCGCTTTCTCGTTCGTTTCTTGCTGACGTCACTAACACCACTACCATTGTCACTTGTATCTCGGTTTAACTCTCGACACACAAAACTCACTGTGTCCGCTCGCGAACTTTTTTCTTTCTTGGCACTTTTGCGGGTTTTACACAGTTGGACCACTGGATTCCAAGCCCTCGACAGTTGAAACCCATCCTCCATCCTCGTCATAAGTTCTAATTATAGTGTTAGTGACCATGTCAGTTTAAAAAGCTGAAGAGTTTGTTTGATTGTTTGTTTGTCTGACCGCGCTAATCTCCGGAACTACTGGTCCGATTTGAATAATTCTTTTTGTATTGAATAGCGCATTTATCGAGGAAGGCTATAGGCTATAAAACATCACGCTATGACTGATAGGAGCCAAGCAGAGCGGGTGAAACCGCCCGGAAGTAGCTAGTATTTTATATTACTGGTATTATTCGACTGCACGGTTGGTGCGGTGGCTAGGCAACTGGCTGCCGTGCAACGTGTAGCGGTTTCGATTCTCGCACGGAGCAACTCTTTGTGTGATCCACAAATTGTTTTTTCGGGTCTGGGTGTGATGTGTATGTGAACTTGTATGTTTGTAAACGCACCCACGACACGGGAGGAAAACCTAATGTGGGGCAACGTTTAAAAAAAAATTGGGCAAAGTATTACTGGGCTTTTTTCGGATTTTCGAAAACTTTTTTTTTAACATTGATAAGTCTGCGTTTGGCCACCAACCCGCTTACTGCCAGGACGGCGAAGCGAAGATGTGGCCGAAGATGGAGCACACAGTCTTAGAAAGTACTTATTCACTCTGACCTTGAAAAGACTCGGGTTGTAATTCTTAGGAAAGATAGTAATATAATTTCTCGGTAGTAGCACGGAGTCTGTAATTGTGCCCAGTATATGGCAATAGGCTCACCCCCTATTACATGGGACTTATAACACAAATGGTGAAAAGTATGTGTACATTGTATAGCGGTATTACGTGCCGTAATGTGCACCTCTGTCTACCCCATCGGTGATAATAATAAGCGTGACGTTGAGTTGCGTTGCGTTACCTATCTATACTATAATATTATAAAGCTGGAGAGTTCGTTTGTTTGAACGCGCTAATCTCCGGTACTACTGGTCCGATTTGAATTATTCTTTTTGTTCTGGGTAGTGCATTTATCGAGGAAGGCTATAGGCTATAAAACATCACGCTATGACCAATAGGAGCCAAGCAGAGCGGGTGAAACAGCTCGGAAGTAGCTAGTATAGTATAAGATATTAATCAATCCTCATCCCACTTCCAGGTTTGAGAAGCAGCAGAAGCTAATGGAACAGGTGTGTGCTGAGCTGGAGCCGGAGCAAGAGTCAGACCCTGACGACATCAAGAGGAAGAGGTTCGAAGTCGTACTCGATCTGATGCAGAAAGTAAGTCTAACACCGGAATACTCAAACGCTATTCAATTTTAAGTTGTACTTAAATATCGTGCTATCTCTGTCATTTTATAAAGAACTAGCAAACCTGGCGAACTCCGTTTCGCCACAACTGAGTTTCCCAGTATTCCTGATTTTGTCTTGAAATATTTCCTGAATTTTCTTTTCTATAAACCTCACGGAGCCCGAGACCTTTCCAACGAATGCAAAACCGTGGAAATCGGTTCGTGCGTTCTGGAGTTATAGCGTCAGGAAGGAAAACCCGACTTATTTTTATATTATAGATTGATAGTGACAGAACTACATTTGAGAGCGTCTTAAAATTGAGTAGCGTTTGAGTATTCGGGCATAAGTATATCTTTTTATGGTATAAGCCGGTAAACGAGCAGACGTATCACCTGATGGTAAGCAATCGCCGCCGCACTTGGACACTTGAAACACTAGAGGCGTTACAAGTGCGTTACCGGCCTATTGGGGGTTAGGAATTTAAGGGTTGTTGGGGAATCGGGGATTGAAAAGTCCTCACTCACACCGCAAAACACAACGCAAGCGTTGTTTCACGTCGGTTTTCTGCTCGGCCGTGGTATCACTACGGTCGAGCCGGTCCAGTCATGATGAAGCATGGCTCTCCCATACTTATTACACTTAGGGAGCAGGTTTCCGGAGCTGCGGACTACATAGCGGGTTTACCGGGGCTCTGGCTCGACAGGCAAGAGTAGGAACGGGGTGGTTTTTAGTCAGTAAGAGTCTGACACTCCCTCTTGCTTCGCCCTGGCGAGAGAAGTCCTTGGGTGATCCCCCCCCCCCCTTAAAAAAAGTGTATTAATGGACTTCAAATCATTCTTCAACAGATGCAAGACCTAGGCCAGCCCCCCACTGAGCTAGTAGGGGACATGGGCCCCCCGCAGGGGTTCGCTTCCCCGGCCGTGCCAGACGCGGCGCAATGCAACATCATGTAGTAAACCACACATTGGTAACATCACATTGAACCAATCAATTATATTACAATTATAAAATGACATATTTTCTGAACATGTATCGAAATTTCGATACCGAGTATGGTGCGACTCGAATTTCCAATTCTTGAATGGAAACTACTTAATTATGCTAAATGGCTTATAAACTAAACAAATATATGTGTAAAATGTTTTTAAAGATGTATCGGATTTTTTTCCGGAAATGGAATTGTGCCCAGTATATGGCAATAGGCTCACCCCTATTACATGGGACTTATAACACAAATGGTGAAAAGTGTGTGTACATTGTATAGCGTCATTACGTGCCGTAATGTGCACCTCTGCCTACCCCTTCGGGGATAAAAGGCGTGACGATATGACTATCAGAATTTCTATATTAACTTATTAAGTATCGAATTTCCGATACATTTTTATGCATTTTGTATCGATAAAAATACAGAAGAGTGCTCGAAGTATTACTCGAAAAATAGATCTTTTTATAAAATCTATCGTGAGACATACTGAATTAACTAAAAATCACGGTTTACTCACTTACATTAATGGAGAAAAGCTCTACTAGTTTCGAGTAGGCTACGCGACGTCGCAGCGTCTGCGCACGCTGCAAAGTCAAAGTCAAAGTCAAAATTATTTATTTCAAATAGACCAGGAAGGCACTTTTGAACGTCAAAGCTCATGCTGCTTATGATGAAGAGTCCCTCTGTGACTCGAAACTAGTAGAGCTTTTTTCTATTAATTTACGTGAGTAAATCGTGATTTTTACTTCATTCAGTAGGTAATACGACTCACCCCCTATTACATGGGACTTATAACATAAATGGTGAAAAAAATATCAAAAAAAACTAAATGCAATGTTATGTTTTTTTGTAAGAATTTGATTTGTTCAATGTAATGTTAGAGCCTTATTTTAGTTCGTAGAAAATCAGTATACAATATAGTAGCATTGTAATATATAGAATTTTTAAAATAAAATAAAAAAAGTTTTCGATTGATCCAGTCAACAAGGATGTAGCGAGGTTGACTGTCCAGGCGACACACGTACTTAGGTATCGTCATGAGCTAATGTTCACATGTAAACAGCAGCTCATGTAGTGTAGATGTCCAGTCAACAAGGATGTAGCGAGGTTGACTGTCCAGGCGACACACGTACTTAGGTATCGTCATGAGCTAATGTTCACATGTAAACAGCAGCTCATGTAGTGTAGATGTCCAGTCAACAAGGATGTAGCGAGGTTGACTGTCCAGGCGACACACGTACTTAGGTATCGTCATGAGCTAATGTTCACATGTAAACAGCAGCTCATGTAGTGTAGATGTCCAGTCAACAAGGATTTATTTCAACGTATTAACATTTATGAGTGTTTGCTAATGTCCTTAGGAGTTTTTATTGATGTTAGTTATTCATTTCTTTATTAAATTGAAGGTAAATTCTATTTAAAAGACAAATTATGTTGAAATAAGTGTTTTATCTTAAAAACTAAAGCGTATTTATAGCTTCTACCAAGGCTTTGCCCGCGTTACTGTCATAAAAAGTACCCTATATGTTATTCTGGACTATAAACCTATCTGTTTTTATTATAACTTTCATAAGACATACTATTTTTTTTTAACCTTGCCCGCACGGAGCAACTGTTTGTGTGATCCACAATTGTTGTTCCGGGTCTGGGTGTCATGTGTATGTGAACTTGTATGTTTGTAAACGCACCCACGACACAGGAGAAAATCCTAATGTGGGCCAACGTTTTATAAAAAAATATCACATAGTCTGGAATTGTATATGGCAATAGACTCACCCCCCTATTACATGGGACTTATAACATAAGTGGTGCAAAAGTTTTTAAGGTAAAACACTTATATTTACATATGAATTGTATATATTATATAATGCTCATTATATTTCTTGAAAAATACTTGATTTTGTCGATTGTACAGTGATATACAGAAACTACAGAGCGCCACCTACTACGCTCCTTACATACTTCTTTAGCTTTTATCACATGGATCGACGAAATCAATTATTTTGATACAACCAAAAATTCATTTTTAAATACTTTTAACTCACAATAGTTTTAAAAAGGTATAAACATAATATATTATGTATGAATTATATAGAATCGAAAAGAACATGTGCATTTTTATACTAAACGTAGTATTTTAAATAATTGGTGATGAATTTTTAAACATAGGATTTTGACAAAAAATATCAAAATATTTAATCGGCTCTTTGAGTGCCAAATATTTTCTTTAACATGTAGTAATGCTGCTTAGCTCCTATTGGTCGTAGCGTAATGTGCGCGGATAAAAAGTATCCTATGTTATATTCCAGATCATAATCTACCCCTGTTCCAAATTTCATCTCGATCCCTTCAGTCGTTTTGACATGATTGAGTAATAAACTTTCGCATTTATAAAATATTAGTTAGGAAACTCATTACTATGTGTTAAATTGAATTAATTTAAAGAAATACATTTTAAAAGAACGATAAAATTATGTTAATGAATGGGATACGCCCAAAGGCAAGCGTCCACAGGCCCGCATCGTACGCATCGCACGCAACGGATTTTAGTTTGTCTTGTATAGAAACTCATACAACTGCGTCCACTGATCCGCATCGTACGGACCGCATCATCGGCAATGCCTACATGCGATGCGTACTGATGACGTCATACGGAATGCGTGCGATGCGGGCCTGTGGACGTTTACCTTAATATCGGTGACCAGAATTAAGCCTTTTAAATATGGTTGGCGGCTATTTTAATATTATAATTTAAATTAAATATGTATTACCTATACCACATTGGTCCAGTTGTTGCAAGCACGACTATCGTTCACGATATCCAAGGTACTATTCCCGGATCAGTATCCTTAGTTATTTTTTGCTTTACGTTTAAAATCGAAACTAGAGTGCGTTCGGCGTTCTGATTGGTTAGTTCATTCGCTGGCCAATCAGAGCGCCGAACGCGGTCTCGTTTCGTTTTCGTTCAACGTAAAGCAAAACTCATACAAAGGGTACAGAGACTCATTTGTGAAATTCTCAGTAATAGCGCAGATTCTGGGATAATACCGTGTTTATATAAAATGAAAAAATATATCTAAAGATAAAAAACATTGACATTTGGTTCCTAATAAATGAGTGTAAAAGTAAGAAGCATAATTAATTAATGTATTTATTTAATATCCTCTTAAAATTACATTTTTAAATACATACGTACATAAGCTCACGCCTGTCTCCCATGGGGGTAGGCAGAGACAATGGACGCCAATTGCTAGGTACTTCAGGCGCAAAATTGCAAGCCTTTCCGTTTTTTACCGGATACATTTCGGAGAGTGTGCGGGGGAATTGCACAACTTGATTCCCCCTAGTCCTTTCCATCATCGAACCACAAGACAATCGGCGAGGCGTCACCGTTTCATGGTAGATATCCCACCCACTCGCACGAAGCGCTTCGCTTCAAGCTTCCTTGTGCGAACTGCTAGGGAGTGGAACTCCTTGCCGGAGTCTGTGTTTCCTGATGGCTATAACATGGGTGTCTTCAAAGCCCGAGTGAATAGGTTGCTTATGGGCAGACGTGCTCCATCGTAGGCCGCATCATTACTTACCATCAGGCGAGATAGCGGCCAAACGTCGACCCTTCAAATGTAAAAAAAGAGCCGTCGGGGTTGCTAGTGACTATCGACAAATACTATTGCTTCAAACTCATGGTACAGGTACTAGTTTATCTCTATACAGCGTGTAACAAAATACCCATATACATCAAAAAGCCCTGATGAATACAGGTTGAATAGAATCTCTAAACAAAGTTTCAGCTTAAAACTAGTACCAAATACTTGGTGTCGCATGGTTCTTGATTTCAATTCATACAAACGTGTCACAACACTACAGGGATCACTCGCTAATATTACGAAACATTTCTTCTGTCAATTTGAAAAATTCATAATTTGGTACCATGAAAACATGAGTTTAAAAAGCCCTTCCCGTATCGTTTGTTATGTTATCTAGAAACCGTGCAATTGATATGTATACCCCCTTTTTGTTACAGATTGTAGATGCTTCATACTTTTATACTCTAAAGATTTAATTTTGCACAAAAATACCTATTATATTTGTAAGAGCTCTGCTTACCTCGAGTAAGGATATTATAATTTGTGTAATTATTATTTAATTATTGTTTGATTATTATTATTTATTGTTTCTTAGTTAAATAAAAACCTTGAGTTATTAATTTTTGTCTTGTTATTTCTACTCGTTTTGAGAGTAAAGTTTCCTAAGAAAAGGAGGATCCTCAGGAGGTACTAATGACCTAAGACCTAGGAAATAGGTAACTTAACGAAGGCACCATTATATTTATAACCTACCGATCTTTCAAATCTTCATCTAGCTAATCTATCTCAATACAAAATCTTATTAAAGGTCCACAGGTCCGCATCCCACGCATCGGTCGGATAGCACGGATCGGTCGGATCATACGTTTCGGACGGATCGCACGTATCGGATGGATCGCACGCATCGGATGGATCGGACGGATCGCACGCATCGGACAGATCACACGTATCGGACAGATCACGTTTCGGACATATCACACGTATCGGATGGGTCGATCGCATCGGTCGGATCGCACGCATCCGACAGATCGCACGCATCAGTCGGATCGCACGCATCGGTCGGATCGCACGCATCGGTCGGATCGGACGCATCAGTCGGATCGCACGGATCGGTCGGATCGCACGGATCGCACGCATCGCACGGATCGGTCGGATCGCACGCATCGGTCGGATCGCACGCATCGCACGGATCGGTCGTATCGCACGCAACGAATTCTAGTTTGTCTTGAAATGAATTCGATTGATGCGATCCGTCCAATCCGTGCGATGCGTACATTACGATGCCGGCCTGTGGACGCTTACCTTTTAAAATCGCTTCAGTACTTCACTAGTAGATTTACAAAAACAATACAAACAAAAAATGTTTGAAAGCAAGTTTATTTGGTTCAAACTTGATAATAAAATTATTATAAAATTCACCGTTGTATATTTAAAAAGCTACTTGAAAATTTCATTTGAACAACGAGTCCGCTACAGTGAAATAATAAAATGTATTAAGCATAACTTGAAAACCGATCAATACAATTTTGATTGGTAAATATTTTAGCAAAACGTAAAGCGTGCGCGGTCTACTTAAAGCTAAGTAGAGAATTTCATTATACCAAAAACGTGGCAACACCAACATAGTTTCAAATGGCAACCCTGTAGCGCAAAGCCAACAGATTTTTATTATTTACTTATTAAGGCAACACTTGTAATTTTAATCATTTTTGAACTTTGCGCAAAGGATTATAATTTTAAAGATTTTTGATGAAATGCTGTAAAATATAGCATCTTGGCAAGCGTCAAAAACGCCTTCAAAATATAGTACTTGCGCAAAATTGTTTTTCAGCAAATCAGCTTCGAGAAATGTTCTTTAAAACTCTAGAAGTTTGCGCAACACGTTTTTCCACTTGCGCAAAATGTCTACCGGTCTCCAAAAGTTACGTAAATCCATATCCAACTCTTATATGTTCTTATATGAGCGTTGGTCTTCTCTTGATATCGTCCTGAAATGGAGGGAGCCCAAAGTATTCTGGTCTGAAGTCCTGAAGTGATTTTAAGACTAGAGTAGCTTTGCGGTACTGCTGCGGCGGTATATGCTTAGGTGGTGTCATTACAACCTGTTGGGTAAAAGATGAATTGATAACTAATTGAATGTCATGTAGAAGAGCCATGCCAAGCCCAATTTCCCAATCCCCGATTTCCAAACAACCCTTAAATTCCTAACCTCCAAAAATCCGCCAACGCACTTGTAACGCCTCTGGTGTTTTGGATGTCCATGGGCGACGGCGATTGCTTACCATCAGGTGATACGTCTGCTCGTTTACCGGCTTATACCATAAAACACAACGCAAGCGTTGTTTCACATCGGTTTTCTGCTTGGTCGTGGTATCACTCCAGTCGAGCCGGCCCATTCGTGCCGAAGCATGGCTCTCCCACACTTATACATATGTTTTTTTATTTAGTAGCAGTGTAGCAGAGTTACACAGATATTACCTGCATGCCGGCTGCTAGTCCTGCCTCCAAGCCGACCACTGAATCTTCGAATACGAGGCACTGAAAAAAATATTAGATATAAGGAGCTTTAAAAGTATCTGCCACGGCTTTAATGGGACGTAGTGTTGTGTTTGAAGATTACAATTCTAAATATAAATGATTGATACATATTTTTTTCGTACAAAAAATCTACGTAGGTATGAGTTTTTTTATGAAAGAGATACCTCTTTCACTGTCTCTGTCGCTTCGTCAATAAAAATAATTGATAGCAATTGCGAATGACGCATCGTGCTTATTTGTGAACCACTTTATGCAGAGTAGAGTCAATGTTTATTTAACTTTATTATGTTCTCAAATTGAATTAACTGGTCTGGGGTACGAATTTTTTTCAGTGCTAAGCTATGTGTACCAATGAATATGATTGGTGGAAGTCAAACGCATACAAAGCAACGTAGCATAGCACATCTCTGGTGGAAAAGCACCGAAAGCCTTCGGAAAATTTACCGGGGCTCCGGCTCAAAGCAGGAGTAGGAACGGGGCGGTTTTTAGTCAGTAAGAGTCTGATACTCACTCTCGCCTCACCCAGGGCGGGGGTAGTCATAAGATGAATTTCCCCCCTCAAAAAAAAAGCCTTCCAGGATATAAAAAATATGATGATCAATACCTTCACTGGCTTTGGTTTGTCAGGAAACTTGGCTGCAGCCATCAGGTAGATGTCAGGGTGTGGTTTCCCTCGGTCTACCTCAGGATCGCCAGCACAAACCTGGACAAATTAACGTAGCTACACTCACCAGCTTCTTACGTACAGGTTCGAAACCTAGGGGGCCTACTCTAATTCAAAGAAAAAAGTTTCGTCCTAAACTTCGCAGATTGCATACTACAATTCTATTTATTGCGCACTTTTGTGAATAAAAGTTATCGAATGAAATGAAGATAAATAAATAGGTTTTGATACGAAATTAAAAATAAAACGTTATTTCAAGTAATTCTATTAGTAAATCAATAAAACCTACGGCGTAGGCGAGTAGACCCCCTGGTAAGTATCAATGTGATATAAACTTAACAGAGGTAGATACCATTGCTATACAATGAAGGAAGGAAACTTAGACTTATTCAAATTATAAGTTTGAAATCACCAACCCGCATTGAGCAAGCGTGGTGATTAATGCTCAAACCTCCGTGTAAGAAGAGGGCTTTGGTCAACAGTGGCCACTTATAGGCTGTTGATGTGATGTTGTGACTTGAAATTAGTAGAGCTTTCCTCAGTTTACGTGAGTAAACGAGCAGATGGATCACCTTATGGTAAGCAATAGCCACCACCCATAGATACCCGACACTCCAGAAGCATTGCAAGTGAGATTCGGAATGGAGGTAATTAGGCCTCTGGTAACCTCACTGACACAACGCAAGCGTAGTTTCACGTCGGTTTTCTGCTCGGCCGTGTTATCACTCCGGTCGAGCCGGCCCATTGGTGCCGAAGCATGGTTCTCCCACACTTTTTGAGATGGTTAAAACATACCATATGATGAAACATAGCGAACAGTTTCGGTTTCGCTGCGACATGGAGCCGCACAGCTTTCCGCGTAGAGTTCGTAGCTAAGGCGAATGAAATGCCATTATCACGGAGATGTTTCAGCAGGCGTTCAGCTCCTGAAATAATAAAAAACAGGGTATATTATTCAATGGGACTGCATTGCACAGCTGGGCCAAAAAAGTGATCGAGTGGCGACCGCGGACCGAAAGACGTAACATGGGCAGACTTCCCACTAGGTAGACCAACGCCGGAGCTGCGGACTACCTAGCGGGTTTACCGGGGCTCTGACGCAGAAAGCAGGAGTAGGAACGGGGTGGTTTTTAGTCAGTAAGAGTCTGACACTCCCTCTCGTCTTGCCCAAGAAGTCATTGGATGATTTTTCCCACTTAAAAAAAAAAGGTGGACCGACGACATCGTCAGAGTGGCGGAGAGCCAGTGGATGCAGGTGGCGGCTTGTCGTTCTACGTGGAAGACTTAATGACGTCTTCTGGCTGATGATGATGATTCAATGTGAGAACCTCCCAGAACCTCAGCAACTCCTATACACCAGGATTTACAGTAGATACAACCATGCAAACCGGAACACTGAAGTCCAACGTCTCAGGGACATGAATGACTGTCTTGTATCATGTAACGAAATTAAGTCCATGTATGTATGTTAAAATTTAGGTATGCGTGTGAATTGAAATCTTTTAACATAATATTTAAGCAGATATTTTTGACCGATTAAGCTGAAATTTTGTATACACGTTAAGAAGTCGATTAAAAACATTACGTTATACCAAAGTAAAAGTCAAAATTATTTATTTCAAATAGATCGAGAAGGCACTTTTGAACGTCAAAGCAAATATTACAATACAAAGAAAACAAAATGTCTTTCTGTCGGTCAGTCCTCTAATTGCTCTATTTGCTCGTCCCAAAGTGTAGATTCCTATGTAGAAGAACGAGCAAGAAACTTCATAGGTTACTCTTTTTCAATCAGGTTCACAATAGAATACTTGGTTACATTGTTTCGTTGGCTACCTTTCGACAGTGGCGCGAGAGGCAGCTTGATCCTACATAGCTCCCGTAGCTCGGACTCCAGTTGGTCTGCCGAGCAGTTCATGTGCAGGTCCTTCACCAGGCCCGTGCATATCTCTTGGTCCGTGCCTCCCATGTACTGGAAAGTGAGCATAAACTTAAATTCCCAAAATATGTACTGCAGTTGCTAATTTTCTGAATTATGAAAATCAAAATACAAGGTATATTTTACTCGCGTTCCGCGCGCGCCTCAAAGAGCCTGATTCGGGGTTGCGGACAACGTAAAAGGTTACCGGGGCTCCGGCTCAAATCAGGAGAAGAAACGGGGTGGTTTTTAGTCAGTAAGAGTCTGACGCTCCCTCTCGTCTCACCCAAGGCGAAAGAAGTCATTGGATCATTTTCCCCTTTAAAAATAAAGGTAGATATATTTTACAATTATCTGCCACGGCTTTGATGGGAGGTAGTGTTCTATTTGAAGATAACAGAGAAATAATTTAGTTAATCAAGTATTAAGTACCTTATTGACCACAGAAGAGCTGTAATGTTGTAGATTGTCTAGAAATGTTACGGACATGCGACGCGGCTGTTATAACTTATAATGCCGTATTTGTAAAGAGTGTACAAATTACCTCAAAGAGAATAATGCATAATGCTTTTTGGCTTACTGAGCCTATTGCGCTCATTTTCCGTGTATCGTCAGCCAAGATGATAACAAATATGTGGTTTACATTAAGTCATAAGAGGTTTCCCCATACGGTATATGAATGACACTCACTTTGGCTTCCAGATCCGGCGTATACTTCTTGCCATGTCTAGCACAGATCTCCTTCAGCATCACAGCATACTGTGACTCCGAGTCTGCAGACAAAATTAACATGTAGTAGAACTTGGAACTGCAGATGACCTAGCGAGTTACCGGGGCTCCAGCTCGAAGCAGGAGTAGGAACGGGGTGGTATTTAGGCAGTAAGAGTCTGACGGTGCTTTTCCACCAGAGATGTGCTATGCTACGTTGCTGTGGATGCGTTTGGCGTCCACCAATCTTATTCATTGGTACACATGCTTAGCACTGGTGGAAACGGACTCAGTTAAGCTATGTTTTTTATATGCGTGCTATGGATGCGCGTTTTGGATGGCTTCCCTACTATCGATACATCGCATACTCGAGCTGCGTATCTTCCTCGCACAGCTACATAACTTAGTATCAGTGGAAACGGTCACATAGTTTCACAGCTTAACTGTTACATGTCCGTAGCATAGCTACATAGAACATCTCTGGTGGAAAAACCCAGACACTTCTCTCGCCTTAGCCACGGCAGAAGAATGTTCACATATAAACAGCAGCTCATATAGTGTAGATGTCCAGTCAACAACTTCCTTACTTACCGATAATGGTGCCATCCATGTCAAACAGGCAGTGGGTTACTTTTTTAAAGTTCCTCGCTCGATGTGAAGACCGCGCCGACTGAAGAGGGAAGAACTGCCTTTGGCAGTCAAATATACGCGTCGCCAAGAAAGGTACATCATTGCAGCGGTAGCGTAAGGTATAGATTTTCGACGAAATTTTCGCGAAAAATAATCTTTACGTTTGCACGAAAAATTTATCAAAAAATTGGTCTCAAATTACACTTGTACGCTTTTTCCTAACTGTTCCTGTTAAAGGTTTTATGAAAAATGGTCTTATTGAAACGAAAATTTGTTTGTTGACTTATAAAAGTACGCTTTCGAAAAAAATTTTAACGTGAATTTTTGTGATGTTGTTTTTTTGGCTGTCACATTTTGAAAGCGGTTGTCAGATGATTTAAAAAAGATTGTGTAGTTACATATTTATGCTTAGTTGCACGAGTTTCAGTTAAACTGTTGGTGCACTATGATTTTTAAATTGTGTGTCTGTTACAGAATAAGAAACACCACGCTATCATAAAGCCGCCATCTTGAAATGGAACTGGGCTGGTGACGTCTGCCGCATGTCGGACGAGCGGTGGGCAAAACTCACTACTGAGTGGAGCCCACTCAACGTCCACAGACATCGCGGCAGGCCCAAAAGGAGCTGGCGGGACGAACTCGACATCTATGACAAGGATTGGCCGCAAAAAGCTTTAAACAGAGAGGAGTGGAAGGAGGGTAGGGAGGCCTTTGCCCTACACTGGGACGATCATAGATGAAATCCTGGTTGAAATCGTGTCTGTTGTTTCTTTCTTCATTTTACTAAAATAATTGAAGGGGGAAAACCGTGCTTGATGCATGACTTTTCTCGCCTTGGGTGAAGTGAGAGAAACTGTCAAAATACTATACTTAACACCACTAACACAAAATAGATTTGAACCATTGGTGACCCATTTTTAACAAGTTCAATGGTATCGCTACGTATCGATACACTACATATGCATAACTGAAATGTACTTACGTTATTGCTACATAATAAAGCGATACAAATCCAGTTTATCATCGTCTTTTTTTATTTCTTTTAAGGGGAAAAGTCGTCCAATGGCTTCCCCCTCCCTTCTTGGGCGAGAGGGAGTGTCAGACTCTTACTGACTAAAAACCACCCCGTTCCTAACCTTGCTTTTCGAGCCGGAGCCTCGGTAAACCCGCTAGGTAGTTTTCATGATCTGTTTGTATGATCTTTCAGCACATTCGACGGTCAATGTTTATCTGTCTGTTTGTTCTGGCTTAATATCTAAAATGGCTGGACCTATTTTGACGGGATTTGGCACGTAGCTGATGTACTAAGGAGTAACTGGGGCTACATTTATTTAAGAAAAAAATTGAATTTTTTATGAAATAAAATATAAAAGCGAGTCATTATTTTACGCGGACGAAGTCGCGGGCAACAGCTAGTTGACATATAAAAGTAAAACACGTGTTTAAATATCAATTAGCACACGTTTTTGACCAAACGTTAAACGTAAACTTAAACTTCAGTCAACTACTTAAGTTTAAGGTTAAGTGGTGTCAAAAGATACATAATATATCGACAGAATTAGAGAAACAAAATAAATTAACAATTTCTTCTAGAAATGCGTTGGATGGACGTTTTTTTTTCTTGGGGAAAATCATCCAATGACTTCTCCCGCGCGTGAGGGAACGATCCTCGTCACACCCCAGCCGCCGCAGAAGACACTCCGGGCGTCGGGGATCGCGGGACGATCTCCGGCCACCGTAAGTGCGGGCCTGCGGACGGCGAGTAGGGGTAGCTCGCCGCCCGACCAGAACCAGACCCGTGCGTGCGGCGCGTCGCGTTCTACGCGCGCCTTAAAGAGCCATTAGACCACCACAGATGGGTGTCCTACCGGAGCTGCGGACAACGTAAAAGGTTACCGGGGCTCCGGCTCGACAGGCAGGAGTAGGAACGGGGTGGTTTTTAGTCAGTAAGAGTCTGACACTCCCTCTCGCCTCGCCCAAGGCGAGAGAAGTCATTGGATGATTTTCCCCCCACAAAAAAAGCCATTACCAAAATCCCTGACGCATTTACAACGAAACTTCAAAACTAAAAACAAAATATTTTTACATAATAGTCCATTGAAATGTTACATGAGCTTTACATTTTTTAGAGGACGCAATTTTATTTTTTGATCATGTAGGGGGTGTCAATAGAAGCTTAACTTGAAGTTTGTGGGGTCGCCACCCTTGTCCCTCGGCCGCCATCTTGGAAAAAGGGATGGAAACACTTTTTTTGCTATATCTCGGAAACTATGCATCGTAATAAAATTTTTAAAATCATAATTTGTAGAAAATTATTTTGCCTACAAATATGTTTAATAACTTTTTACCCTAAATTAACAATTAAAGAAGTTATAAGTAAAAAAAGTGAAATTTTGTTAATAAAATTTTCTCTTTTGCTATATCACAGAATTTTTACATTTTATAAATAAATGGCTTCAGACCAATCTTGTAGAATATTTTTGCCGTGCGTTCTCCGCCCTCTAACTTGACAACGGTTCACCATGTAAAAAAAAATTTAGACAAAAGTTGTAGAGAATTTTGTATTCTACAATATTGATAATGAATACAAATACCAAAAACCCATAGAAAATGAGATATTTCCAAAAACCGCAAAAGAACGATTTTTGGGACCTTTGACCCTGAATTTTAAGAGTTGCTTACACCCTACCATATATACCATGGTTTTGAGACAAGTTTTAGGCGGTCAATATACAAGTATATACAAATTTACAGCTGGGTATCTCGCATTCCGAGATTCTTACCTAATTTAACCTTATTTGACTGGACTAATTTGACGAACCCGGTTAACTTCGGAGCGCTGTAACTGAGTTTCTAATGAATGAAATTGAAAACAGTTGTAGGGAAAAATTTTTCTCGAAAAATATTCTACAAGATTGGCCTGAAGTCATTTATTTATAAAATGTAAAAAAAGTTATACAGCAAAAAAGAAAATTTTATTAAAAAAAATATCACTTTTTTTACTTATAACTTCTTTAATTGTTAATTTAGGGCAAAAAGGTATATAAACATATTTGTAGGCAAAATATTTTTTTACAAATTATGATTTTAAAAATTTTATTACGATGCATAGTTTCCGAGATATAGCAAAAAGTGTTTCCATCCCTTTTTCCAAGATGGCGGCCGAGGGACAAGGGTGGCGACCCCACAAACTTCAAGTTAAGCTTCTATTGACCCCCCCTACATGATCAAAAAATAAAATTGCGTCCTCTAAAATGCATAATTCGGCCCTCAAATTGTAACATTTCAATGGACTATAAGGAAACTAGAACGCAGTGGCCTATGAATATTCACAGTACCAGTACATACTAAAAAAAAACAAGTGCCTAAATAGATATTGACCTAAACCCCGGTCAATAATAGGCGCAGTGACGTCATACTTGCATGTGGTTTCAAGTATTCCGTATGACGTCATCAGTACGCATCGCATGTAGGCATTGCCGATGATGCGGTCCGTACGATGCGGATCAGTGGACGCAGTTGTATGACCTTTTCATTTCCCTTTTCATCATAGAACCACAAGACAATCGGCGAGGCGTCACCGCTTCATGGTAGATATCCCATCCACTCGCACGAAGCGCTTCGCTTCAAGCTTCCTTGTGCGAACTGCTAGGGAGTGGAACTCCTTGCCGGAGTCTGTGTTTCCTGATGGGTATAACTTGGGTGTCTTCAAGGCCCGAGTGAATAGGTTGCTTATGGGCAGACGTGCTCCACCGTAGGCCGCATCATCACTTACCATCAGGTGAGATAGCGGCCAAAGGTCGACCCATTAAATGTAAAAAAAAAACGTTTTTTTTTTTGTGCGGGGAAAATCATCCATTGTCAATTTTCCGGCTTTGGGTGAGGTGAAAGGGAGTGTCAGACTCTTACTGACTAAAAAGCTCCGGATCAGGCATCAGCCCTACTGGGCCCCATCTGTGGTGGTCTGTTGCTCGCCGTCTGCAGCCCCTCAAATTTCAGTGTTTACCGTGTAATTCCATGACGTTTCTAGTAATAGCGGTACAAAGACAAACGTCCCTATTGACCTCTTAAATTGTGCCGACTTACCGTTACCTTTTGATTGAAAATTAGACGTTATACTCCAAATTTTAAGTCACAAAATACAAAAGGTGAATCACCTTTAATGTAAAAAAAAATTGATTATTCAAATTATCACACTAATTTCTAGTTATTTACTAAAACTTATTTGTTCTAGACTTAGGTAAAATGTACAACATAACATTGTGTCTTAACAGACAGTAGGGATATTCTGCATTTTTAGTACGAGTTTGCTTTACGTCACACCTTTTATCCCTGAAGGGGTAGGCAGAGGTGCACATTACGGCACGTATTGCCGCTATACAATGTACACTCACTTTTCACCATTTGTGTTATAAGTCCCATGTAATAGGGAGTGAGCCTATTGCCATATATTGGGCACAATTCCAGAATCCGTGTTACTTTACTGGGAAAATTTCGAAAAACCGATAAAAGCCCAGTAATTCCCGACCCGGGAATCGAACACGGGACCCCTTGTCTGGCAGTTGCATAAGCTACCAATCGACCAACGAGATAGACAAGGAGACCGCGTTCGGCGCTCTGATTGGCCAGCTCAAATAAACCAACCAATCAGAGCGCCGAACGCAGTTTCGTTTTAATCTACTTTACGTAAAGCTAACTCGTAATAAGGCCACTGTAATAACATTTACATTAAAACTAAATAATTTCGTTCAAAACATTTGCAAAAGGAAATGTAATATGTAGGTAGGTCAACAAGGAAGTAGACAGGGTATGCACATTAAAAATTTATATTTAGTCCATCAGTTATATAATGAAAATTATTAGATACGTATTTTTTTTATTTTGATGACAAAATACAATAAAGTTACAATAATACAAAACGGAGTACCTACATATAAAACGGAGTTTAGTTTACCAGTCGTTACGTGTTGTTGTTTGACACGTTACCCCTTTTTTTGAGGGGGAAGATCATCCGATGACTTCTCCCGCCCTGGGAGAGGCGAGCGGGAGTGTCACACTCTTACTGACTAAAAACCACCGCGTTCCTACTCCGCGCTTTTCGAGCCGGAGCCCCGGTAAACCCGCTAGATAGTCCGCAGTTCCGATTCTCTCTGTGAGCTGAAGCCTAACGGCTATACTTACTAAACTTACTACCATTTAATTGCAGAATGCCCCAGGAATAATGATTTTTTCTAACCATGAATAAAGATGATTTGAACCCAATTAATACAATATATTATGTAGTCGTCTGCTCGACAGTTTCAGTGACCAGTTGTTTGGTAGTTACTTGTGACAGTGCGCCGTAACATAGGTAAGTTTAACTTTAAACATTTCATTTACATTATTTAAGTTTTTTTCACCGACTTCTCGAAAAACAGGAGGTATTTGTCTTATAACTTTATCGTCAGTGATTTCTTAACCGATTTTCCAAAAGGAGATATATTTTCTTATACTTTTATCAGTCAGTGATTTTTAACAAACTTTCCGAAAACAGGAGATATTTTCTTATAACTTTATCAGTCAGTGATTTTTTAACCGACTTCCCAAAAATATGAGGTATGTTCTTTACAACTTTATCAGTCAGTGATGTTTAACAAACTTCCCAAAAAGGGTGGAGGATCTTTCTTATATGTCAGTGATTATGTTCGGTGGAATTTTGGCAAAAATTGTAAGTCGCGGGTGTAATAGGAACCAACTAGTGGTCTACAGATTTTTGACAAAAAAAAACAAGCTGCAGCGATCTCTAAAAACCTGTACTAGTTACTAAACCTCCTCCTTTCCCCCTATTTCCTCGATGCTGATTTCTGCATCACCTAGTACTAAAGATTTCATCATCATCCTAGTACTAAAACTGGCGATTTCGTCATCATCATCATATCAGCCATAAAAAGTCCACAGCTGAACATAGGCCACCCCCAATGGCAGAAACTGAACCCAATGAATAAATCTCGCGATTCATCTCAATAAAATAAATTAAATATTGTCAGCACGACTGCTGGAGATTATGGCAAAACCCTCTTATGTAGAGGAGGCTCATAGTTCAGAAACAGTGGCAAATATAAATATTTTCAGACTTCAGGAAGTCTAGAATTGTGCCTAATCACCTATATGAATCACTCGTCATTTCATCAACAGCCTATAAGTGGCCACTGCTGACCAAAGGCCTCATTCTCACACGGAGAAGGTTTCAGCATTAATCACCACGCTTGCTCAATGCGGGTTGGCGAATTCAAACTTATAATTTGAAATTTTAAGCCCAGGTTTCCGCACGATGTTTTCCTTCACCGTTTGTCAGTGGTGTCTAAATAATCTTAGAAAGCACATAATATATACGTTTTTAAAAAAAATAAAAATAAAAAATAAATAAAATATAACTCGGAAAAAGTCACATTAGTACTTGTCAGGTCTTGGATAGCACGACAGGTTTTATGACGCACATAAGCAATCAATGCGTTTGTATGATTACAAACTATTACATTATGTGTAATGATGTAATCTTTAATTTACTATGTATAACATACGTACATAACCTCACGCCTGCCTCGTTGGTCAAGTGGTCGCAAGTGCAACTGCCGGATAAGAGGTCTCGGGTTCGATTCCCGGGTCGGGCAAAGTATTACTGGGCTTTTTTCGTTTTTTTTTAAATTTCTCAGTAGTAGCACGGAGTCTGGGTATGTGGCTATAGGCTCACCCCCTATTACATGGGACTTATAACACAAATGGTGAAAAGTGGGAATACATTGTACCACGGCATTACGTGCCGTAATATCCACCTGTGCCTAGCCTTTTGGGGATAAAAGGCATGACGTTGGACACAAAAACACGCCTGTCTCCCATAGGTAAAGGCAGAGACTATGTAACGCCAATTGCTACGAATCTTACACACCTCTTTCGCTTCATCAACAGTCTTTTCATGCATGCTCGTCGGTTAAGGGTACTTTTAATTTGGCCCTTATTTGAATTATGTATCATTATGTGAACAATTAAATAATGAATATGCATTGTTGTGATTGTTTGTGACAAAATAAACCATACGGAGGTCAGTGGTGTCAGTTTATTGAATAACACATTAGGTATACAATAAAGTAACTATTTGTTTCCTTGTCAGAATATTTTTTTGTTTCAAATACTGTTACAATACGGTTTTATTTAACTGTATTATGTGTACCGTTCGTTCGTTTGTTTTGGGTCACATTTAGTTTTTAAAAGGCGTATGTTAGTTTCTATGAAATCTGGTCCCTACTTCCAATAGCTATGTGTGTTACATCATTGGATAGGTAATTTTGAGCTGTTTTTTGTTATGGAACACGGCCGAGAGATGTGCTATGTAGCTATGCTACAAAGATGTAATAGCTAAGCTTTGAAACTATGTGACCGTTTCCGTCGACCACCGATACTAAGCTATGTAGCCGTGCGAGTAAATTGTGCTATGAAGATGCGCCGCCGCAAAGTAGCTGTGCGACGAACATAGCACGCATCTTTTTATGTCAAAAACATAGCTCCGTTGAGTCCGTTTCCACCAATGCTAGCTACTACTTCTACTGCTAGCTATATATACGAATGAATATCATTATGGGAAGCCAAACACATCCACAGCAACGTAGCATAGCACATCTCTGGTGGAAAGCAACCCAACTCTAAACTAAACCAGTTTTGATACCTCGAGTCGAGTGGTATATTGCATATCGTGTGTGTGTTTTATGTTGCACCTCTGCTGCATGAGCATTTAGTAAAAATACATCTATATTAGGAATGTAAACTAAAAATCTATTATATTGTTAGTGTAGCATGTATGGAGAGTGCGGATTACTTAGCGAAGCTCCAGCTCAACAAGCAGGAGTAAAAACGGGGTGGATTTTAGTCAGTAACACTGACACTTCCTCTCACCTCGCCCAAAACGAGAGAAGTCATTGGATGATTTTCTCCCCTTATTCCTTGTTCTATTCTATTATGATACTCTCCAGGTCTCCAACAAACATGGGTGAAACAGAAGCCTTGGACCCCGCACAGGAGTTGGAGCTGAACTTCCTGGCGCGCCAGAAGCCGATGCATGAAGCGACTGCCCGAGGAAACTCAGCCATACAGCAGTTCTATAATGGGCAGAATGTGTTCGTTACTGGAGGCACCGGGTTCCTGGGGAAGCAGCTCATTGAGAAAATGTTCAGGTAATTAGAAGACTTCATATCTTTAAGTCTTTGACTGCCAATAGAAAACTGTTGAAGGCAAATCCTCCGCTAACGTCGCCGGTGACCACCACGGCGTCCAATGTGTTAAGCAATATTTTTTATAGGATTTGAAACGATTGGATTCCTTAGCGCTTCGCTTCAAGCTTCCTTGTGCGAATTGCTAAGGAGTGGAATCCTTTGCCGAAGTCTGTGTTTCCTGATGGGTATAACCTGGGTGTCTTCAAGGCCCAAGTTCCTTATGGGCAGACGTGCTCCACCGTGTTCCGCATCATCACTTACCACCAGGCCAGATAGCGGCTAAACGTCGACCCATCAAATATAAAAAAGCGAGCAGACAAATCACCTGATGGTAAGCTATCGGCGCCGTCCATGGTCAATGGCAACGCCTTACTTATGTAACCGTGACGCCGCGCACGCTGCTCATGAATAAGAGTTCCTTTGTGACTTGTAACTGGTAGAGCACTTTGCAGTCATTCCACTTACGAAGCCCAAACTGGTGAAGAGGGAGTTTACCCGACTTAAACGTTTTATTTTGTATGTTTATTTGCAGGGCAACAAATGTGTCAAAGGTCTTCGTCTTACTAAGACCAAAGAAGGGGA
Source organism: Spodoptera frugiperda (assembly GCF_023101765.2). Taxonomy (NCBI): domain Eukaryota; kingdom Metazoa; phylum Arthropoda; class Insecta; order Lepidoptera; family Noctuidae; genus Spodoptera; species Spodoptera frugiperda. The sequence goes on along the minus strand of NC_064232.1, from coordinate 1,310,007 downwards.
AGGCTGTGGAGCTGAGAATCAATGAACTACTACAGGATCCGGTAAGTAGCAATTTGATGGTGTGACAAACGAGTAGACGGATCACCTGATGGTAAGCAATCGGCGCCGTCCATAGACACCCGCAACACCAGAGGAGTTTCAAGAACAAATTAAACAAAATTTCGCGCGCGCGTGTTTTCGCATGATCAACTGTTAAGGTAGGCGTCCACAGGCCCGCATTATACGCATTCCGTATGAAGTCAACAGTACGTACCGCATGTAGGCATTGCGGATGATGCGGTCCGTACGATGTGGATCAGTGGACGCAGTTGTATGAGTTTCTATACAAGACATACTAAAATCCGTTGCGTGCGATGTGTGCTTTTGGACGCGTACTTTTAGCAGCAGTTATAATGACGCGCGTGCTAATGAAATTATGTTGTTTTGTTATTGTGATAAAAATAAAACTAATGAGTATACAAGAAAAGTTTCTTCGGGAAAGTTGTTTGTAATCATGAGTACAATCACGTGTTTTAATATCGTTCACTAATTACCAGTCACCCTATATAATTAAACTAGCTACTTCCGCGCGGTTTCAAACGCTCTGCTCGGTTCATATTGATCGTAGCGTGATGTTATATAGCCTATAACCTTTCTCGATAAATGGGCTATCCAACACAAAAATAATTATTGAAATCGGACCAGTAATTCCGAATTTTAGCGCGTTCAAACAAACAAACAAACAACCAAACAAACTCTTTAGCTTTATAATATGTATTAGTATATATTAGTATAGATTTTCTCTTCTTCTTCAGGTTTTCGACTGGGTCAAAGAGCATAAGCCCAAAGCCTTGAATAAGATCGTGCCCATAGCTGGTGATGTGGCTGAGATGAGGCTGGGGATTAGTGACAAGGATTGGAAGATGCTTGCTGAAGAGGTACTTTGAGTTAGCTTTATGGTGACAGCAAAGTAGTAGTATAAATATATTTATCAACACCCCTACTCTTGCCGTGGGTGTCGTATACCCGATTAAGGGGCTTTCCCCTTCAGGGTGCTCTACCACTAGAGATGTGCTATGTAACTGTGCTACGAAGATGTTATAAGCTATGATATAATAAGTCAACTTAGCTGTGAAACTATGTGACTGTTTCCACTGTTACTAAGCTAAGCTGTGCAAGGCAGATGCGCAGCTCGTGTATGCAATGTATCGATAGTATATCCATCTATCAGCCATCCATAGCACGCAAAAATATAGCTTTACAGAAATAAATACTTACAAAGATACATCGTTTTGAAATATCGCGTGACGTCACTATTAGATCCATTTTATATGTAGAAATGACGTAACTAGCTCCCACTTCTTTGGACTTTGATTCGTTTTATCTATGTATTGTTATGTTATATGACAAAATAAAAAAAATACGTGTCTAATATTTTTTCATTATCTAACTGACGGACTAAATAGATTTTTAATTTTCTTACCCCGTCATCATCCCTATTGCAGATAAACATAATATTCCACATGGCAGCCACGACCAGATTCGATGAGACACTTCGTGTAGCTACTATGATCAATGTGCGAGGCGCCAGGGAAGCTCTCATACTCGGCAAGGCTTGTAAACAACTGAAGTAAGTTTGTTTCTTTCATTTTAAAAACATGGACTAGTTTCAAGGCACACTGTGCTGTAGCAAAAGTTTTTTTATGAGATGAAGGTAAACGAGCAGATAGTTCATCTGATGGTAAGCAATCGGCGTCACCTAAAGACAATATTTTACTGCCTTAATGAAAATTATTGATAACAATTGTTTTCATTGACGAAGTGACGCATCGTGCGTATTTGTGAACGACTAATGTCCGTAAGGATTGAGGAGCCACATCTCTTTCACTGTCTCTGTCGCTTCGTCAATAAAAACAATTGCTATCAATTCTTTACAAGCGACGCTTCGTGCGTATTTGTGAACTACTCTATACAGAGTAGAATCAATTTTTATTTAACTTCATTATGTTCTCAAATTGAATTAACTGGTTCGTGGTACGAAATTTCTTCACTATTGTAATGTTCAAACACAACACTACCTCCCATTAAAGCCGTGGCAGATACTTTTAGAACATTTTATAGGTATATCGGACCAAGACGTGAGTTTTGTATTGCTTGTTTTCAGGTCCTATGTCCACGTGTCAACTGCATATTCCTACGCCTGTGACAACCTGATAGATACAGAGGTTTTGGAAGATTTCTACAAATCCCCTATAGATCCTGATACGCTGATCAAAATGACTGAAACCGTTGACGAAACCAGACTGAACAGTATTACTCCTAGGTAAGCTAAACAGGGATGGTGACGGGGTATGAAAGTTAAAAATGTATTTAGTCCGTCAGTTAGGCAATGAAAAAATATTAGACACGTATTTTTTATTTTGTCATATAAGATAACAATATTAATACTGCCTCTTTGGCTGAGTGATTGCAAGGGGCAAGGGGTCTCGGGTTCGATTCTCGAGTCGGGTGAAGTATTGATGGGCATTTTCGGTTTGTCGAAAATTTTTCAGTAGTATCACGGAGTCTGGAAATATGCCCGGTATATGGCAATAGGCTCACCCCCATGTCCCATATAGGACTTACAACATGAATTGTGAAAAGTGCGTGTACATTGTATAGCGGCATTACGTGCCATATTGTGCACCTCTGCCTATCCCTTTGGGGATAAAAGGCTTGAAGATGAAAAAGAAGAAGAATATTTAGATAAAACGAATCAAAGTTTAGGAGTGGGAGCAAACATGTCTTTTCTGCGTATAAAATGGAGTCTGAAATTCATTTCCGGGTGGGATTTCTATAATATAAAAATAAGTCGGGTTTTCCTTCCTGACGCTATAACTACACAACGTACGAACCGATTTCCACGGTTTTGCATTCGTTGGAAAGGTTTCGGGTTCCGTGAGGTTTATAGCAAAGAAAATTCAGGAAAAAACGCAAGGAACGGACCATTTTTCGCGTACAGCGCCATGTCCGATACAAAAATAAGCGAATTTATCTGATGGCGAAACGGAGTTCGCCGGGTTTGCTAGTTTGTAATAAAACATGTGTTTGTTATGTTTTTCCAGTTTGATTAAGAACTGGCCAAATACATATTCGTTTGGGAAGGCGGTTGCTGAGGAGACTGTGAAGAATATGTGTGAAGGCTTACCCCTATGTGTGGTCAGACCAGCAATAGGTAAGGCATTATTCAAAGTCAAAATTATTTATTTCAAATAGACCAGGAAGGCACTTTTGAACGTCAAAGCAAATACAATAATATTAATAACGTCTGTCTGTCGGTCAGTCCTCTAGTTGCTCTATTTGCTCGTTCCAAAGTGTAGATTCCTATGGAGAAGAACGAGCAAGAAACTTCATAGGTTACTCTTTTTCAATCATATTAACTAGTTTAAGTGTGGGAGAGCCACGAATGGGCTGGCTCGATCGGAGTGATACCACGGCCGAGCAGAACACCGACGTGAAACAACGCTTGCGTTGTGTGAGCGAGGTTACCGGAGGCCCAATTATTCCTCTTCCCAATCCCCGATTTCCTAACAATGCCTAACCCCCAAAAGGCCGGCAACGCACTTGTAACGCCCCTGGTGTTTCAAGTATCCACGGGCGGAGGCGATTGCTCACCATCAGGTGATCTGTCAGTTCGTTTACCGGCCAATATGATTTACCGATGCTCCGGCTCGATAACCGGGGCTCCGGCTCGAAAAGCAGGAGTAGGAACGGGGTTGTTTTTAGTCAGTTAGAATCTGACACTCCCTCTCGCCTCACCCAAAGCGATAGAAGACATTGGATAATTTTCCCCACACAATGAAGTACCTATATGATTTTTTCAGACATGTGGCGACCTATTATTATTAAACTCTTTGGAGTTGCGACTCCTGTCAATTGACTTGATTTAATAAAAGAAAATAAAAAGTGACAGGTGTCGAGAGTCGCACGTAGGCCATCAGCGAGTTGCGTTTGTGTGTTAGACTTCTAGTTACTCGGATTTAATTAAAGAGTTTTACTCCGATTCAATTTCGTCGCGCTTTTATATATGTTTTCCTAACTATCGTTTTCATCTATCCGTTCTCATCTAATATTTCACTCCTTCTGTAAACTATACTTGTGTTGTGCTGAACTCTTGTGACTTCTGTATATAAAAATAAATTATATATTTCTACCGTGAGAGACTTTTAATATCTATCTTCTAATTCTTCAATCTTCACAATCCACAACCTACAGACATATAATGTATTGTCTTTAGGTTATTTAAACATCTAGACAATCTAGATATAATGATTTTTCAAATTTTCAGTAATATGTGCTATGAAGGAGCCGATGCCGGGATGGTTGGATATGTCCAATGTTTATGGAGCCAGTGGAGTGAGTATACTTACTACTTATATGCAACGGAAGGGGTAGGCAAAGGTGCACATTACGGCACGTAATGCCGCTATACAATGTACATCCACTTTTCACCATTTGTGTTATAAGTCCCATGTAATAGGGGGTGAGCCTATTGCCATATACTGGGCACAATTCTAGACTCCGTGCTATTATTGAGAAATTTTCGAAAACCAAAAAAAGTCCAGTAATACTTTACCCGACTAGGGATTACCGTATTTTTAATTTTCTTACTAAAACAAATAGGTGCTTTCGAAAATATATCGATTTTAAATATCGCGTGACGTCACTTTAAAGTACGTTTTATACTCAATAGTGATGTAGTAAGCTGTCACTCTTTTTGATTTTATCTAAGTATTGTTGTCTTAAATGACAAAATAAAAAAATACATGTCAAATATTTTTTCATTACCTAACTGACGGACTGAATAGATTTTTAATTTTCTTACCCCGTCATCATCCCTATTTAAGTAAATACAGGCTGTAACAAAATACCCATATACATCAAGGAGCACTGAAGAATACGCAGCTTAAAATACGTTGTAAAAAAATTGGTACCAAAAACTTGGTGTCGGATGGTTCTTAATTTTAAAACATATAAACGTTTAACATATCACAACACTAGGTTGAGGGATCACTTGCTAATATCACGAAAACATTACGCTAACATTTCTTCTGTAAATCTGATCGCCTGGTACGAGTATCTACCTAATTTTGATGTTCGATTTCTGGAATTTTATGTATTGAAAAAATTCATAACTTCGTTCCATGAAAACATGAGTTTAAAAAACCCTCAGGAACCCGTATCGTTTGTTATGTTATCTAGAAACCGTGCACTTGATATGTATACCCCTTTTTGTTACACCGTGTATAGAATTATATGTTAATCTTCCTTCCAGATCGTCCTAGGTCCAGGTATAGGTCTGATGCACTCGTTCATGGCCCGTGATGATGTCCACATCGGTTTGGTGCCAGTAGACTATGTGAATAACGCTATCCTGGCCGCCGCATGGGAGACTGCGAAGAGAGTGGCAGCCGGGCAGACCGCACCGAAGATATACTCCGTCACTGCTTCCACGAGGAACCCTACGCGATGGGGTGAGTTCTTTTAAGAGAAGATGGGTTACCTGATGGTAAGCAATTTGTGCCGCCCATGGCTAATGGTAATACTGGAAGAGGTAAGTGCTTTACGGTACTACTTGACTACATGATTGGCGCGGGTACAAAGTGTAGCGGTTTCGATTCCCGCACGGAGTAACTCTTAGTGTGATCCACAAAACGCACTCACGACACTGGAGAAAAGACTAATGTGGGACAGAAGAGAGAGAAAGAGAGAGAGAGAGAGAGAGAGAGAGAGAGAGAGAGAGAGATAGTTAGAGAGGGAGAGAGGTATTAAAAAAAGTATTGTTGTTTTCTTTCCAGACAACTTAGTAAATATAAACACATCAGAAGTTAGGACAAACTACCCTACGCCCGCAGCAATAGGGTGGAGTTTCGTTTGGCAGACCCAATACCCTTTGGTATTCCTGATCTATTCATGGTTCTTGCATTTCATACCTGGACACGTTGTGGACGGAATATGCGCTTTACTTGGGAAGGAGAGGAGGTAAGAATACCAACATATTTTTTAATTTTAATTTCCAATCCACCCAATTCCCCCCATCCCAATCTTCCCCATCCCCATTCCCGAACAACAACCCATAAATTCCTAACTCCCAAAAAGCCGGTAACGCACTTGTAAAGCCTCTGGTGTTTCAAGTGTCCATGGGCGGCGGCGATTGCTTACCATCAGGTAATACGTCTGTTCGATTACCGGCATGTCCCATAAAAAATATACAACGTGTAACAAAATACCCATATACATCAAGAAGCGCTGATGAATATAGGTTGAATAGAGTCTCTACACGAAGTTTCAACTTAAAATACGTTTAAAAAATTTTTTGTACCAAATACGTGATATCGCATGGTTCTTGATTTTAAATCATAAAAACGTGTTACAACACTACAGGGATCACTCGCAAATATTACGTAACATTTCTTCTGTCAATCTGATCGCCTAGTACCTGTCTACCTAATTTTGAACCACGCGGCGGCGCGATTTGAAAAATTCATAACTTGATACCATGAAAAAATTAGTTTAAAAAACCCTTACCGTATCGTTTGTTATGTTATCTAGAAGCCGTGTACCCCCTTTTTGTTACACGTTGTATATATATATATTTTGTACTAGCGACCCGCCCCAGCTTCGCATGGGTGCAATGGTGATATATTCATCCGGAGCTGCGGAATACCTAGCGGGTTACCGGGGCTCCGGCTCGAAAAGCAGGAGTAAGAACGGGGTGGTTTTTAGTCAGTAACAGTCTGACACTCCCTCCCGCCTCGCCCAAGGCGGGAGAAGTCATTAGATGATTATCCCCCTCAAAAAAAAAAGGTGATATATTATGAATGTATTATACATATAAACCTTCCTCTTGAATCACTCTATCTATTAAAAAAACCGCATCAAAATCCGTTGCGTAGTTTTAAAGATTTAAGCATACAAAGGGACATAGGGACAGAGAATGCGACTTTGTTTTATACTATGTAGTGATGTAAGTAGATGATGCGGCCTACGATGGCGCAAGTCTACATAAGGGTGCTTTTCCTCCAGAGATATGCAATGTGTGTCGTTTTCTTTTCTTCTCCTCTAATAATATCTTCTGATTTATTTCGTTGCGGGATCCAAGACAGTCATTCATGTCCCTGGGACGTTGGACTTCAGTGTTCCGATGTTTTCATGGTTGTATCTACTGTAGATCCTGGTGCACAGGAGTTGCAGCGGTATGGGAGGTTGTGGCGGGCTTGTCCCATTAAAAAAAAAAAATATGCTATGTAGCTATTCTACGAAGATGTAATAGCTAAGCTGTGAAACTATGTGACTGTTTCCACTGATACTAAACTATGTAGCTCTGCGAGTAAGATGCGCAGCTCGAGTATGCGATGTATCGATAGTAGGAAAACCCTCAAAATGCAAACTCACTTATTTCTATCTGGTATATTTTGTAAGAATGCGTCAGAATAAGTCCACTTTAGTTAAAATCGCATTTAGGAATTTTTTGCAGTTAATGTTTTCTTGCAATAAGCCAACGATTTATGAACGACTGATTTTTTCTATTCCAGATTCCTGAAAATCTACCAAAAGATGTACAACATGTGTTCAGCACTATCCTATTTCACGACAAACAATTGGAGATTCGTTGACGACAACACTGCAGCACTATACAACAGCTTATCTACAATTGACAAAGAAATATTTGACTTTGACGTTTGTAAGATCAATTGGCGCGAATACATGTACATTTGGTGTATAGGTTTAAGAAAATATATAATAAAAGATGGTTTGAAAAACACAGTTTATGCTCGCAGAAAGCAATTTGTGTTCAAAATATTAACTTGTATGTTTATGCCGCTATATGTCTACGCATTGTATAAAGTCTTCAGCTTTTTCGTCCTAACATTGTTTTCATTTTTAGGTTATATCTTGCATGCGTTAGGTTTTTAGGTTATGTATTTGTAGATTTGTAAGTTTAATAAATTAATTTTAAATGGTATTTTATATTAGATTTTTTTATATTATGGAACCTGAATTATTAAATCTTCCTTTTTTATGGTATTAGCCGGTAAACGAGCAGGCGAATCACCTGATGGTAAGCAATCACCGCACATGGACAACTGAAACACCAGAGGCGTTACGAGGGCATTGCCAGCCTTTTGGGAGTTAGGAATTTAAGGGCTCATGGGGAATCGGGGATTGGAAAGGGGAGTAATTGGGCCTCCAGACTCCTATCTCCTTTAGACAAAAATGATATAAACAGTTAAATCAAATAAATAAGTATACCTACTAATATTACTTATTTAAATAATTTGTCGGATGTCAGTATCAATCCTATCTTTTTGTTATAACGAATCATCCAATGACTTCTCCCGCCTTGGGCGAGGCGAGGAGTGTCAGACTCTTACTGACTAAAAACCACCCCGTTCCTACTCCTGCTTTTCAAGCCGGAGCCCCGGTAATCCACTAGGCAGTCCGCAGCTCCGGACTGCACGTAGGCTACGATTTCACGAAATTTTGTCGAAAATGGGTATTTTACGAAATAAAATAACCAAATACGTTACATACAATATATTTACGAACACCAAAACCTTTATACAATAACAAACTAGCACAATTTAAAGTTTAAATCAATTGAAAATTATACAATATCACTATAAAGTGGCAACACTACCTACAACAATTTGTGTGATGGCAACACATGTTGTTTAACGGTAAAAAAGAGATATTTTGACATTGGAACACGACAAAAATTAAACATATAACTTTGTGAATTTGATTTTATACACACTTTTTTCAAAATATCTTTTTTTTGGTACGTATAAAAGATAAAAGTAAGCGTCCACAGGCCCGCATCGTACGCATCGCACGCAACGGATTTTAGTTTGTCTTGTATAGAAACTCATACAACTGCGTCCACTGATCCGCATCGTACGGACCGCATCATCGGCAATGCCTACATGCGATGCGTACCGATGACGTCATACGATGCGAGCGATGCGTACGACACGGGCCTGTAGACGCTTACCTAAAGTGACAAAATACAATTACCAATCAAATTAGACATAATTATACGAACTATTTTGGTACATTAATGTAGGAAGGTACAATTATATACAAAATAATATAAAAGTCAAAGTGTTTCAAAGCGAAATATTTCAGCGATTTTACATGCTAACTACAGCAATATAAAGCTTATTTTCACATGACAAGAGTCTCTATATAAAGACTATGTGTTACTGTACAATTTAATATTTTAAAACCCGTATTAAAAAAACAAGCATATTATTATTTTGAGCTGTTTTTGAGCCGACGTCATTATCGGGTGACCTCGTATACTTTCGAGCTTGTTTGAGAGTGCTTAAATTAGTCTCGAAAATAGGCAGACATATGCGAAACCATTTTCGAGTGGCGTCGAACATAATCGATCTCGGAGAGAGTCGAAAGATCATGGTTTTTTTAAGCTCAAAAGTGTTCGAGCATTTATACATAGTATTCATAGACGAATCAAAACACAAAAGTAATATACATCGCTTATAGATTTCGCTCAAGTGTAGTAAACATATTTTTTATTTATTAATTATTAATAACAAATCTTGATGTGAAAACATTAATTTTGCCCATGAAACATGGACAAATAGACAGAACAGATTAGGATCAAATAATATCTTTTCTCATCGATTATACGCCAAACGCCGCTGTGGGCTAGGCATATAGTATTAAGTCCAATATAGAATAGGGATGATGACGGGGTATTAAAATTAAAAATCTATTTAGTCCGTCAGTTAGGTAATTAAAAAATATTAGACACGTATTTTTTATTTTGTCATATAAGATAACAATGCTTACATAAAACGTGTCAAAGTTTAGGAGTGGGAGCTAACTACGTCACTATTGAGTATAAAACGTACTCAAAAGTGACGTCACGCGATATTTCAAATCGATATATCTTCGAAAGTATTTGTTTCCGTAAGAAAATAAAAAACACGTGTCTAATATTTTAAAGTCATCTACAAGAAGAACATTAACATAAAAATTTGGATTTTTGAAAATACTCCCATATGAGGCTCAAAATTTTGAGTTTTAAAACGACAAGTTATAGGATAGAGAAAAGAATCAGGCATTAATTTGCTGACCGCTCACGCTTGGCAAAATATAGAAAAAATATTTTTTCTCTATACAGTAGAACTCCAATTATCCGAATTAATGGGGACCGGGACCCATTCGGATAATCAAATATTCGGATAATCGGATTTTTTAAAAAAAATTGCCATTGGAGAGAATAAAAGCTACGTTTTGATGATTTGATTTGATTTTTTGCACTATTTTTTATTGAATTAATGAAAGAAACATGATATTTTCAAGAAGACAAGTCAAGTCAAGACTTGACGCGCAAACACTGGCTTCGCGGGGGGGAGAATAATAGCGCACTTAGACTTATTTCGACATTTTTTTGTGATTCGGATAATCGGCGATTCGGTCTAGATCGCTCACGCTTGGCAAAATATAGAAAAAATACAATATTTTTCTCATATTTATGAATTCATGCTATACATATAAATGCTTTTCCTTCATTTAACTCCAATATTTAATCATTTAAAATGAAGTTTAGAATTCGGTATTACATTTCAAACCGAGTCGTGATTTAAAAAATTATTTTTTATGTAATACACAAACGATAGAGCGAACATTTTTATACATATATACGTATGTATAACAATTTATACAATGTTTTATTTATTCTTTATATAATTATATTTACATTTAAAGAAACATATAAATGGTAGTTACATTTGCAAAATATATATTTTTTTGTTTGTATTTTAATGAACTTTCTTATTTTTTTATATTAAAGAAATGAATTGTCAGTACAGTGGTTGGATGACTTGTTGCAGGTTCGATTGAGGCGTCAGGTAAAAAGCCTAATGACTTTTTTAACTAAAATAACGTAAGAAACATGGTCACGTCGAGCTTATGATTAAGAGCCCCGGTGTAGTTCGAAATTAGTCGGACATACCCGACACATGTAATAACACAAAATAATTTGTATCATGACAAATAAAATTACTTTTAGACACCTAATCTAAAGTTCTGAAGATATTAGAAACGGTCACCCATCCAAAAACCAACCTGGACTAATGTAGCTTAACCTCGATTTGGTTAGTTTAATATTAAAAAAAACATGTTTTAAATAAGAAAATTCATTAAAAAAATATACTAAAACAGTGATTTAGGTGCAAATGAAAATATAAACCCCTAAGAATAATGTTTAAGTTACAATATACACATTAAAAAAGTACCGCCAAAGCTAAACCAATGAGACGAATTGTATTCTGAACCTTATACTTGAAGAAATAAGAACCAATTACCAATATAAGTAACATTTTTAATACAAAATCAACTGAGTTTACTAGAGTATAAGGTATAAATTTGCTTGTAAATTGAATTTATATATAAAATTTCACCACTGCTGGATTGTGGACCTCACCAAAAGAGGGGTTTGCTATCTCCACATTTGGCAGGCAAGGTTGGAGATCTCTCAGTTACTCTCTCGGGTATGAGACACCCACATGAAGAGTAGAGGTGGTGAAAAGTAATATATCTAAAATTTCGTATTTCTCGTCTCATTGGATAAGCTTGGAATAAATAACTTCGGTACTTTAGTTAGCTATTGATATCATCAGTCTCTTTATGTGAAAAAGGCACCGGACAGAGTGACTCGAGTTCTATTTAAATAAAATATTGGGTAGCTCTAGCTTTTTTTTTAATTTCACGACATAATAAAGCTGTAAAATTTATTTGAACGCACTAATCTCCGAAACTACTAGTTCGAATCGGATAAATTTTTAACCGATTTTTAATAAAGAAGGAGGTTCTCTGTGTGCGATTATCCCGCGATTTTCTAAACCAATTTCGATGCGACTTTCATAAAAGTGTTTGTTACACTTAAGAGCAAGATTTATTATACTAACCGACTTCAAAAATAAGGAGATTGGATATTGAAGTCGGTTTTACATTTCATGGGTGGACGTTTAGCCACTATCTCGCCTGGTGGTAAGTTATGATGCGGCCTACGATGAAGCACGTCTGCCCATAAGCAACCTATTCACTCGGGCTTTGAAGACACCCAGGTTATACCCATCAGGAAACACAGACTCCGGCAAGGAGTTCCACTCCCTAGCAGTTCGCACAAAGAAGCTTGAAGCTAGTTTTTATTTATACAGATATAAGATATGAAATATTATTTGGGTATCAATATGAATAAAACATAATTTAAGCAACGCAAGCCTGTCATTGCTAGACACGCTTACACCTACTTAAACTACAGAATTACTCTTTACCCAACTCATATTACAAATGCAAAAGTTTGTGTGTATGTATGTTTGTTACTCAATCACGTCAAAACGACTGAAGGGATCGGAATGAAATTTGGAACAGGGGTAGATTATGATCTGGAATAACACATAAGCTACTTTTTTACCCACAGGAACGCGAGCAAAGCTAGAGGATACAATATGTCGTGAAACCAAGCGTGTCAAAAATATTTTTTTTATTTTTTTCCAATTCCCACATCAATTTAAAAGTATACTTTTTTTAAACAGAAAAAAAGTATACCTAAATACACCAATCGTAATAGAGTTTTATCCTTTTTAAAACCAGAGCTACCCAACACCATAATAGGCTTAAACAAAAGCAAATAGTCACATTTGTCAAGTCTGAACGGCCGGCACTTTATAATCTGAGGCCAAATCCAAAATCTTTCCATTAACCGGTACAATTTGGTAACTATTAACATTATCAATTTTAACATTATTCTTATTATTCTCTTCTTGAACGGAGATAGGACATTGTGGTTGCTTCTCTTCTTGACCGTCACCTTCTGAAACGGCATCACGATTACCTGATTCAAGTTTCTCCAATTCTTCTTTTCTGGCTTTCTCTAAAGCTTCTTGTTCCTTCTTTTCGGCAAGTTCTTTACGCTTTAAAGCGTTCCACCAAGGCATGAAGCGTTGGAACATGACTCTAGAACGGTGTTGTGGTTTGAGGACCCAGGAGACTGCCATGTCTACGTCTGCAATCCTGGAATTTGAGAATTTCATGTTAAACTTCTACACTAATATTTAAGTTGGAAAGTTTGTTTGAAGGCTTGACTGGAGTGATAACGCGGCCTCAGAAAACCAACGTAAAACAACGCTTGCGTTGTGTTTGTGTTGTCTGAGTGAGGTTACCGGAGGCCCTATTACCAGCCCTTCCCAATCTTCTTAATCATCGATTTCCTAACAACCCTTAAGTTCCTAACCCAAAAAAGGCCGGCAACGCACTTGTAACGCCTCTGGTGTTTCAAGTGTCCATGGGCGGCGGCGATTGCTTACCATTAGGTGATCTGTCTGCTCGTTTATCGGCATATGCCATAAAATAACTATTTAAATAGCTTGTAACCTATTTACGATAGTGAATAGGGTTAAACAATTAAGTACATAACATAATTAACTAACAAAAATAAGGTAATGGGCCATCCTTAATTATAATGTAAACATCGATTATTGCACCATTTTAAAGTTATTATCTATGCGGGCTAAAAATTCCGAGATCCGACGTTTCCACTGTAGCTGACCAAAGGCCTCTTCTCACACGGAGAAGGTTTGAGCATTAATCACCACGCTTGCTCAATGCGGGTCGACCCAGGGATTCAAACCAACATAATTGCACTTTGTAATGTAAGCTGATGCAATTTGCGAGTGAACTTGTGTACAGTATGGTCTGCCAAGCGTGGAGATTACGGCGAAACTGTCCTATCTAGAGGAGGCCTTAGGTTTTAGTTTTTTTATGGTATAAGCCGATAAACGAGCAGACGGGTCACCCAAAACACCAGAAGCGATACAAGTGCGTTGCCGGCCATTTAGGACTTTAAGGGTTGTTCGGGAATCAGGGAAAATTGGGAAAGAAGTGTAATTGTGCCTTCGGTAACCTCACTTATACAACGCAAGCGTTGTTTCACGTCGGTTTTCTGCTCGGCCGTGGTATCACTCCGGTCGAGCCGGCCCAGCAGTGCCGAAGCATGGGTCTCCCACACTTAAATGTCAACAACTTAGTCCAGCTGTCGACTGTCCCGGATTATATGAATCAGATTGCCATTGGCCCTCTAAAACTAGCTAAATGTGATAATAAAGTTTACGTACCGTCGCTTGAATCTATCCCGATCTAAGGCGAATCTCTCCCAATGACCGGCTCTGGCCTGCCGAGCCGCGAACGACCAGACTCTCATCACGTGGACCTTCGGGGGCTGTTCCGAGAAGTGGACCTGGAAACGAAGGAAACACAACGTTAGTATGAATAAAAATATGTGTCACCGGTGTGACACTACCAAAGCGTTATGTGAGTGAGGTTACTGAATCCAAATACAATCCCTCCGAACGTCAAAATGTTACGTACATAATAATTAATTTTAGTATGTCTCACGAAAATTATAATGAAACTAGCTTTTGCTGGCGACTTCGACGGCGAAAAATTTTAAAAATTTAGGGTTGTACCCCTAACATTTAGGGGGATGAAAAATAGATGTTGGCCGATTCCTATAGATACTGGATAAGCACAAAAAATTTCATCAAAATCGGTCAAGCCGTTTCGGAGGAGTACCTATGGCAACGAATTTTACTATGACACGAGAATTTTATATATTAGATTATAACTTAAGCAGCACCTTTAGTTCACACGACCTACATATACAGTCAAAAACACACCTACAAAGGTTCCTTAACCCCATAGCCCGAATCATTGAATCGACTTACAAACGGTACCTATTTTTTATCGACCGCGCGATCATAGTTAAAAATATGAATCATCCCACGTGTGGTTACTTCTCCGTCTTGTATGATGACGTTATAAATGAGATGGGATTTTAAAATAAACATCAGTGGTCATTGGAGAATCATTTTTCATGAACACGTATGTACAGTCCCTTATTAGGTTTGGTAGAAGCATTCTCTATGTAAGGGGGAGGCCTTTGTTCAGCAGTGGACGTCTCTCGGCTGATGTGATGATGATGATTCTCTATTGACGCAATACAACGTCACGCCTTTTATCCCTGAAGGGGTAGGCAGAGGTGGATATTACGGCACGTAATGCCGCTATACAATGTACACCCACTTTTCACTATTTGTGTTATAAGTCCCATGTAATAGGGTGTAAGCTTGTTGCCATATACTGGGCACAATTCCAGACTCCGTCTTACTACTGAAAAATTTACGAAAAACAGAAAAAAGCCCAGTAATACTTAGTGAAATTATTTTACCGTTTCTACTGATACTAAGCTATGTAGCTGTGCGAGGAAGATGCGCAGCTCGAGTATGCAATGTATCGATAGTAGGGGAGCCATCCATAGCACACATTCATAGCTTAGCTAAGTCCGTTTCCACCACTGCTAACCTATGAGTAGCACATGACTGATGGAAAAGCACCATAAGTCGGCTCTTACAACACCCATAGAAAAAGCATGTTACTCAAAATGCACTGTGTATTTATTATTGCATACATATTTTAAAGTGGGTTAGTGGCACTAGCATAACACTGACCACCGAAAGAGAAAACTGTCGTAATATTACAAGTAAATACGTAACCTTGCGGACATTTTCTAACCAATTAACATTTGCCTTCACGCTATTTAATTTGGGAGGGGGTCAACATGGACAGTAGGTGGCGCTCTGTAGTTTCTGTATACCATCAGATGTATGAATGTGATGGAAGCTAAAGAAGTATGTAAGGAGCGTAGTAGGTGGCGCTCTGTAGTTTCTGTATACCATCAGATGTATGAATGTGATGGAAGCTAACCCCAATTGGTAATTCCAGAGAAATTTACCAGGAATGTTGGGAAATGAGACGCGTGCAAAGAGGCGCGTCGGTCAGCGAGCTTGAAATAAATAAACAAATGACGAAATGATTCGTCAGAGCCGTGGACGATGAGTCATCATTATGACGATGTATCAAGAGTCATCAGCTAACTTCGTAGTTAGTATTTAGTTTAATCAACTTTGGAGTGTGGGAGTTTCCTGATTTATGTACTTAGTAATGACATTGCTCATTAATTAGGGGGGACATTTCCTACATTTATTATAGTGAGGTAATTTCGGTTATTCCTCTTTTAGTGTTACCCTTCTGATGCTTAAGAAAATCTATACAAACGTGAAATCCTATATTAGTTATTATAATACATTACGATGGGGATCAGTGGACGCAGTTGTATGAGTTTCTATACAAGACAAACTAAAATCCGTTGCGAGCGATGCGGGCCTGTGGATGACTACATTAAGTCCCATGTATGGAAATTTAAAGTAAATGTCCTATCATTTTAGTCACTTATTCTAGTGCCTATATCACTATAATTTTATAAGATCAATTAATAGCATAAAACCAGTATATCGTGCGACACGGAATAATATCTATACGGCAATATACTGACAAGGTTAGCAGGTTTGAAAACTAGTTATTGTTGATCAATAATAGTTAACATTAATTTAGTTTAGACACTGCTTGAATGAATACTGTATCACTACATAGTATAAAACAAAGTCGCTTTCTCTATCCCTTTGTATGCTTAAATCTTTAAAACTACGCAACGGATTTTAATGCGGTTTTTTAATAGATAGAGCGATTCAAGAGGAAGGTTTATATGTATAATACATGCATAATATATCACCATTGCACCCATGCGAAGCTGGGGCGGTTTGCTGACTGCTCAGCTTCTATTGACCGTAGCGTGATGTTTTATATCGATAAATGGGCTATCGAACACAAAAAATAATGATTCAATTCGATATATAGTAGTTCCGGAGATTATCGCGTTAAAAAAAAAACAAACAAACTCGTCAGCTTTACTAGTAACTAGTTATAGAAGATTTAACACAAAATTGAGATGACAATCTATACAAATATCAGGACAAAAGCATGAGTTATAGTTATGCCTAAAATGTTTAATGGTATAAGCCGGTAAACGAGCAGACGAAACACCTGATGGTAATCAATCGCCGCCGCCCATGGACATTCGCAACACCAGAGCTACAAGAGCTTTGTTTTGGCATTCCGGTAACCTCAGTCACACAACGCAAATGTTGTTTCACGTCGGTTTCCTGTGAGGCCGTTGAGAAAGGCCCCGGCGACCCTATTACGCGACCGTGAAATAAAAATTTTACGCGGAAAATAAACAGCTGAATACTATTTGCGTAGCGCAGACGATCAGATCAGAGTTTTAAATTAAATCATTCGTCGGCTGAGCGTCGATATATTTTTTGTGGAGTAGACAACACTAGGATTTACTTTTACTTTATCTATCTATACTTACTAATATTATAAAGCTGAAGAGTTTGTTTTTGTTTAAACGCGCTAATCTCCGGAACTACTGGTCCGATTTGAATAATTCTTTTTGTGTTGGGTAAAACATTTATCGAGGAAGGCTATAGGCTATAAAACATCACGCTATGACCAATAGGAGCCAAGCAGAGCGGGTGGAACCGCGTGGAAGTAGCTAGTAAATTCATATACACATTACATTCGAACCCGAAACGACCGTGTGCTATAAGATGGCAAACGACTCTTCTCGCACGGGATTTAGCTTTACTGACAGACAGACTGACGGACGCGAATTTGACGTTTCCAAAGTGCCTAATTTACAATTTATTTATGTGTTTATTTACCTCTCTTACACTACCCTTACAGATTAATTGAAATAAATGCTTTGACTTTGGGAGCATATAGCATGATTAATGCTCTAATCAACACGCTTGCTGAGGACTGATTGTCCAAGTTTCGTCACGAAGTTGTCCTTCATTCTCAACAGCAGTTTACATAAACTAAAGAAAGTACATATAACTTCAATAAAACATACATTAGCACTTGCCAAATACCAATCTATTACGTCTAATCAAGCTCATTCGCTACCAAATCAATTTACGTCCAAAATGTGTTCACTCGGGCATCTTCGGCTCGCGTTCGTCAATCTTCGGTAAAAAAATGGCGTACTTGAAACAATGAGGAATGTATTCTACTATGTAGACAATGTGTTGGATTGATTCCAACGAGCTTGGCCAAGGTTGGAACCATTGTCCACCTAATTAGGCGTCATCGGTCATATAGGAGAACCCCTAATGTATTTTTTACCTTATATCAGACTTTTATTTGCCCTTTGTTTGTAGGACAACGGATAAATAACTAACCGCCGTACTTTTCTTTTCCTCTAATAATATCTTCTGATTTATTTCGTTGCGGGATCCAAGACAGTCATTAATGTCCCTGGGACGCGCCGGATTTCAATGTTCCGGTGTTTTCATGGTTGTATCTACTGTAGATCCTAGCTTACAGGAGTTGCAGCGGTATGGGAGGTTGTGGCGGGCTTATCCCATTAAAAAAAGCAAAATAACCGCCGTACTTAAGAGTCATTTAATGGTTACTTAACCCAGTCCTTAGCAATTGTTTTCAGAACAAAATCGTTACTAAGGAATAGTTTAAGTATTTATTAAATGACTCTAAATGCGGCAGTAAAAGTGATGTTTAACTACTACGGTCCTTTTAAATTACAGTGGCGCCATCTGCTCTTGGAGGAAATAGCAATTTTATTATATGTAATAATGACTGTTGTCATTGAAATTAAGTAGTTTTTCCTCGTAAAGTATTTTATTTCATTCATCGGACGGATCACGAGCTAGTTTACTAACACAGAAATATAACAAATACCTATCATAGTGACTATACTATCAATGGCGTAGCTACAATAAAAACTAAATGAATATTAATTAAGACATACAACACGACTGTATAGGTTAATGCCCTTACCCCTAATACTCTATACCGTTCAAAGATCACGTGAATTATATATTTTATACTACTGTCAGTAACAACAAAGCTTACAGTTAACCAGAGTGGTTACTCTTTAATCAAATTCCGATCGATCGATATTGATATTGTGAAATTTCATACTCTTGAGATGCAATCCTAGCGCCCATTGCACCCGTATTGCGTGGATATTGAATGAACAAAATGGTATTGAGTTTGGCTTTATATTCCGTACTCTGGATGCTATTTTAACAGCTACGATTGGGGTTGTATAGTTTTGACATTATGCTTTTAAAAACGTTTTAGGATTTTCTCCTGTGTCGTGGGTTCGTTTACAAACATACAAGTTCACATGCACATGACACCCAGACCCGAAACAACAATTTGTGGATCACACAAAGGCTGCTCCATGCGGGAATCGAACACGCTACACGTTGCACGGCAGACAAGTGCCCAGCCATCGTACCAATCGTGCAGTCAAATGAAATCATAATTGATATTTTATTGGATTGAAATAAAAAGGGCTAATTGGGCCTCCGGTAACTTCACTCACACAACGCAAGCGTTGTTTCTCGTCGGTTTTCTGTGAGGCGGTGGTATCACTCCGGTCGAGCCGAGCCGATTCGTGCTGACGCATGACACTCCCACACTTCTATTGTTGATTATGTAGAAAACTGCCTTTATTTTCGTAAAGATGATGAAATAATGTTACTCCTTATATTAGTAATCAAGTATTGTATAGATAGTTATACTATTGTCTATTATATTGTTTATATGGAACAAAGATAACTGATTATGAACAATGATGTTTCCACAAAACGCGTAGTAGTAGATTCATAGATTCAATCGCATTTAAGACATACTGACGTGAAACATAAACTCCTTTGTCTAATATTGTACTCACTACGCTCCATACATACTTCTTTAGCTTCCACCACATTCATACATCTGATGGTATACAGAAACTACAGAGCGCCACCTACTACGCTCCTTACATACTTCTTTAGCTTCCATCACATTCATACATCTGATGGTATACAGAAACTACAGAGCGCCACCTACTACGCTCCTTACATACTTCTTTAGCTTCCATCACATTCATACATCTGATGGTATACAGAAACTACAGAGCGCCACCTACTACGCTCCTTACATACTTCTTTAGCTTCCATCACATTCATACATCTGATGGTATACAGAAACTACAGAGCGCCACCTACTACGCTCCTTACATACTTCTTTAGCTTCCATCACATTCATACCTAGTTAATCCTTTTTCGAAAATATCTCCAATGAGGAGCATTACAATCTCCAGACTCTACCTGCATATTAGTAAGTCCAAAAACAAAAACAGATCCGTCAATATATTACCCGCATAACTCCGAAACAACTGCATCGAATCGGATCCCTTTTTTTGTTAGAAACGAAAAAAGAATTGGCAACCATTTTGTAAATTGACTAAGGAATGGTCAAGCGAAACAAGGTTGGGGCAGCTATTATATTAAAGTTACAAATTACCAAACTGCCAAAATTGATTTATGGTCAGACCTTTTCTACATGACAAGGCCTTAATACCCAGCTGTAAAACAGCTGACGTTAAGCTACATTTACTTTTAGAATTGGTCCCTTGTAAAGGGTCTATTTTGACAAAAAATTGAACCTTTTCTATTGTTATATTCTTAGATAAAAACTCAGGTAGTTAAACCAGGTAAAAGAGAGGCAATTGCGCCTTATTTTGTAGCTGTGAATGCTTGATGTTATAAATGGACGCTCTGTAGAATTTGTGGACGAAATACGACTGTGTTTGGCACAAAGACTTACGTTATTAAATTCATACTTTCATTTGATTTATGGTGTTTTTCCTCCAGGCATGTGCTAAAGCTACGTTGCCGTGGATGCGTTTGGCTTCTACGAATCATATTCATTGTTACACATAGCTTAGCACTGGTAGAAATGGACTCGGCTAAGCTGTTTTTTTATATAGAAAGATGCGTTCTATGTATGTGCGCTATTGATGGTCGCTATGTACAGAGCAAAGTACGTAGGTACTCTGCAGAAGTTAATTTGCGGCGACGCATCTTCATAGCACATATTAATCGCAGAGCTACATAGTTTAGTATCAGTGGACACGGTCACATAGTTTCACAGCTTAGTTATTAAATCTTCGCAACATAGCTACATAGCACCTATAGCTATACTGATAGAGTTAAGTCGTCAAACTATTTCATACCCAGTAAAGTTATATTAAGAATGTTGTTTTTTACTCAAAACAAATTTAACCTTCCTCCGTAAACTTTACCTGAGCCAAATTTTACAACCTCTCTCTCCGTGAATTATCACAAAAACGGCAACAATTCTCATGTTTTTACATTCCACAATCCTTACCCATTTCCTTTGTTGCCGGTGCACTTACTCAGACAACAAAGAAACGCCCTTTTTTCAAGTTTTAGTATTTTTCCACTACGAAGTAATAGCTAAGCCGTGAAACTGTGTGACCGTTTCCACTGATACTAAGCTACGTAGCTGTGCGAGGAAGATGCAGCTCGAGTATACGATGTATCGATAGTAGGAAAGCCA